>NC_079190.1:24860663-25031163 GCF_029499605.1 Hyla sarda | reverse complement strand
GGATGAGACATGTTTTTTTATTTATATATTTATTAAGAATAATACACAGGATAAATGTCCGTCCTCGGCTCCCGGCTGTAGTCATAGGCCTCAGTCTTCACTATTCTACAGGATGGTTCTGTTCCGGGTCCGGTATCTTGGTCCTCAGGCTGACGTTAATGTCATTTCTGGAAATCTTTACTGACAAATGCTGTAAATCTGTATAGTGGGTCACATGGTATAAGGTGACGCCGCAGAATCCCAGGTATTCAGCCACCATGACGGGGACATACATAATCTCCTCGCAGTGTCCGGTGCACAGATCCGTATAGAAGGAGACCTGACCGACACTGAAGAGCAGCAGCACCACAGAAGTCACTAAGGTGGAGGCCAGCCTTATATGGCAAACAATCCGGCTGCTGTATGACCTTTTGTATAGGAATCCAGCTTGGCACACATTATATATGGCTTCACAAATAAATGCCATACCTGAGCTGATCCTGTGTATTGTAGGATTGTTCCCCATAGTAAATACGGCATTCAGGGCTGTTCCTATGCACATGATGCATCCTAAGGTAAACAAGATCTTCTGGTAAATCCTAAAATGCTTCGCAGATGGTTCAGAGCGCAGGAACATAAATCGGTGCTGCAGGTAGGTGACGGCAACTCCTATGATGGGTGCACCAAAGAACACAACCTTATATATTATCCACTCAGGATATCCTACAGCCGTGTCACTGATAAACGGCTGTCTGCTATGTCCTAGGGCGATGGTCAAGGTGACAAGAGTGCTGAGGCCCAAAAGGTTCCATGTGACCCAAAGGATAGGCAAGAACCCTAATCCCTGGATCTCCATGGCACAAAGAAACAACACAAATCGCTGAGATAAAGGAAAGATTCGCTAAGCAAAAGCCGCTGTCTCTGTCCAACTCTCTCTGTGTAATCAGATTGTCAGGCGGGGTTTTCTATAGGCTCGGAACTCGATGATGTCACATCTGTGATGTCATTCTTTGGTTCATCTCGGTAACACCATCATGCTGCATACTGATTGGTCCTCAGTGTTGTAGATCTTTATGCAGACAATCCTGGCATCACGTTTGCTGATATTTAGTGTTTCTACAGTCAAATAAAACTAGTAATGGCTGAATCCACATTTCAACAGGGTTTTCCAAAATCTCTTCCAACATGAATTCATCTGAATATAACCTTATGTGTCTGTAATTCTGCCAATTCTCTTCTTTTACTACAAAGGTTAATGTTTTGTCAGATGTACAACATATAAAAAGGTTTTTAACATTTCTGTAACTGCTCAGTGGTTAAAAAACAAACACAAAACCATTGCAGATGGGGTTGTACTTGGATATATTTGTACATTTGTAGATGTCCATATTATATTTTATTGTTTTCTGTGTAAAGTCCAATACAAAGAAAATATGTTGAAAAAATTCTGCACTTTTCTTTCTTTCTTATTTTTTTTTTTAAAGCTCTTTTGTTCGACGCCGCTCCGTTTAGGAGGCGGCGTCTCAGACTGGCAAAGAGGGGGTTAAATAAAGTTAGAAGAAAAAATAAAATGAGGAGCTGGAGAAATAGGGGGGAGGCGGAACCTAGAAGGGTAGGAGGACAGGGATAGGCTAGGTTAACAGGAAGGGGAGGAGGAGTAATAGGGGATAAAATGTGTTGCTGAGGCTTGCGGCTTCCTCTTTGTGGAGTCCCCGGCAAGTGTGAAGATTCCCGCCCACCCACCCCTTTTACGTTCTGTTTTGGTATAAAAAAAAAAAAAAAATTGTAATAGTTGGTATAAAAAAAAAGTGTTTTATCCCTTGGTTATAGGTGGGTCCCGTGGGACTTTTAGGGCTCTTCGGCTGAATGGTTCCTGTTGGGTCGCTGTGACCTTGGGATCTGGTGATGTGGAGCGGGTTGAGGTTTGGTTCCCGTTTTAATGTTGTTCTCTTTTAAGTCACAGCGTGGCGGAGGAGAAATTTGGAGGAGATTTTCCTGGAGAGTAGAGTGTGATGCCCGTCGAAGAGGGCGGCCGGCTGACCGCTTACCTCTGAGAGTGTTCAATCAGAAGTTCGGATATAAATGGTTTATATTAATGGTTATTAAATAAACGCTGTGGCCGACCCCCAGTTGTCCAGCAAAAGCAAGAAGTGGTCAGTGTTTTTATTATATCCAGCGAACAGTTAGAAACATAAATAAACTGAAGGTCACCTATTGTCAGTCTAAAAGAAACCAAGAATATGTCCGTACAATGCTTTTCTAACATACATATTATTACAACAGTTCTTTGGGTCAGCTGATTGACAGCCCTTCTTTAGTTACACAATATACCTGTATCTTGGCCCCCATAGACATCACATGGTAACAGTACCTACTGCGTCCATGGGTTTCATGGCCGTCCTGTGGGGGCTACACACGACCACGTTCACCCCCTTTTCTTATGTTTATAATTAAAAGTTTGTTAAAAAAAATTGTGGAAGGAAAACAAATTAAATTAAACTCAACCTGTCTCAGGTAGCCCCCCCCCCTCCCCCGGTGACATATTTACTATAGAGACGGTATTGGGGTCTTGCACTATGGAATAACAGCATGTGTCTCATTGGTCTGTGTAGATTACTGAGGTCTGGTGCGCTCCTATATTTGCAAATAACTATAAAAATGTGCAGTTTAACCTCTTAAGGACCCAGGACGTACGGGGACGTCATCGCACCCTGGGCTTTAAGGACCCAGGACGTCCCCGTACGTCCTGGCGATTTCCGATCCCTGCCATGCACCGGGCAGAGATCGGAACGGCATGTCTGCTGATATCCTTCAGCAGGCATGCCATGCAAATGCCGAGGGGGGTCCCGGGACCCCCGCATGTCGGCGATCGCCGGAGATCGCTTGCGAAATCACGCAAGCGATCTTCGGCGATTCGGGTCATTCGGGTCACTTGTGACCCGATGACCTGGAAATAAATGGTGATCGGCGGTGTATAATTACACCGCCAATCACCTGCAGTTGCTGGGGAGCGGTGACAATACTGTCACCGCCCCAGCAACGCTGCTATTGGCCGGCGATCGTCCGGCCAATAGCAGAGCAGCAGAGGAGGGGTTAACGGTCCCTTCCCGCTGCTGGACCCGCTGATTTCGTTCAGTCAGGGGGTGCAGCAGCAGGAAGAGGACCGTTGATCCCCCCTCAGAGCTCCGGAGGCCCTCAGGAGGCGTAGAATAGGGAAAGCTGAGTGCAGGGACAGGTAGGAGCAAATAAGTAACACAGTGTAATAAAAGTCTAAAAAAAAGTTTTAAAAAAGTTAAAAAAAAGAACCCCCCCCGACCCCCGACCCCCTAATAGGTCCCCTAGGGTCCTATTAGGGGTTCAGGGAGCTGCGTGTGCTCCCCCTTTTTTATTTTGGCCGCAGTTTTTATTTTTATTAAAAAAAATCCCCCCCCTGACCCCCTAATAGGTCCCCCAGGGTCCTATTAGGGTCTGATCCCTTACCCCGGGTCCTATTAGGGGTTCAGGGAGCTTCGTGCGCCACCACATTTTTTTTTTTTTTTGGGCCACAGCTTTTTTTTTATATTACTGTTATTACACTTTTTACACCAAGCACCACACAGTACATACTTCCCCGCCCCATCCCCGCACACACCCCCTCCCTCCCGCCAACGTAGAAAAAAGGCGATGGCCCGCCGGGCATTTTCGGTAGCGGAGGCTTACGCTTTTTTAGCCTCCGACTCCAAATCTTCCAGTGAGGACGATGAAGATCCAACTTTTTTGTGTTCTTCATCGCCCTCCTCATCATCAAGTAGTGATGATGAGTCCCCTGTACGGCGGCGGAGACGCCGCCAGGCGAGGCCACGCACCCCCCATGAGAGTGACCCAGTGGCCGACACTAGTACGAGTGGCAATGCCGCTCGTAATAGGAGTCCGGCCCCCCAGACAAGTGCAGCGGAGCCCCCTTCCGCTGACCCTGTCTGGAGCCCCCCAGAGGATTATCAGCCACGGATTCCTGAGTTTGTTGGCGACTCAGGAATCCGGATTGACACGACTGGGTTCACTGATCTGGACTTTTTAAAGTTTTTTTTCAGTGACAGCCTGGTCAATCTAATGGTGGAGCAAACGAACTTGTACGCCCAGCAGTTCATTGCCCACCACCCCGATGCCATTGATGCAGCGGAAATGAGGACATTTTGGGGCCTCACGCTGCATATGGGCCTGGACAAAAAACCAAGTGTCCGTCATTACTGGAGCGGGGACTTCCTATACCAGACCCCGCTTTACAGTATGGCGATGACACGGAAGCGGTACGAGGCGATTCGTAAATGCCTGCATTATGCAGATAATGAGGCATGTCCGCCCCGAGGTGATCCCACCCATGACCGGCTTTACAAAGTGAGGCCGGTCATCGATCACTTTGGGGCCAAATTTTTGGAGGCCTACGTACTGCTCAGGGACCTCTCGGTAGATGAGTCTCTCATCAGTTTTAAGGGGAGACTCATCTTCCGCCAGTATATTCCCTCAAAGCGGGCGCGGTATGGCGTGAAGCTCTATAAACTCTGCGAGAGTACCTCCGGGTACACTTGCAGGTTTAGAGTATATGAGAGACGAGATTCCCGTATTGAACCCCCAGATTGTTCCCCCACTCTGTTTGTTAGCGGGAAAATCGTTTGGGACCTTGTGCACCCATTGCTGGATAAGGGTTTCCACGTATACGTGGACAACTTTTATACCAGCATCCCTCTGTTCAAATCCCTTTCCGCCAGATCCACGTCCGCTTGTGGGACCGTGCGGAAGAATCAGAGAGGCCTCCCTCTAAATTTTGTTAAGACGCCTATCCCCAAGGGTGAGTCCCATGCCCTGACCCATGATAACCTGTTGTTGGTCAGGTATAAGGATAAGAGGGATGTCCTTATACTCATGCGGAAAACACGGGCATGGTACAAAAAAGTTGCGGTCTACTTGGTACAGGTTGCCATGTACAACGCTTTTGTACTATCCCAGTACGCTGGCAACACAGGGACATTCCTCCAGTACCAAGAAGAAGTCCTAAGGTTCCTGATCTTTGCTGAACGGGAAAGAGCAGGCCGGACTTCCCAAGGGTCTGGAGTTTTAGGCGCCAGGATCATCGTCCCAGGCCAACACTTTCCAGGTGAGATCCCCCACAGTGGAAAGAAGGGGCGATCCCAGAAAAAATGCAGAGTGTGTTACAGGAGGGGGATTCGGAGGGACACCAGGTACCAATGTTACACTTGCCCAGATAATCCGGGCCTCTGCATAGGCTGCTTCAGGGAGTATCACACTTCCATGGAGCCCTAAATTTTCCCTTTTCATTTTAATTTTCCATAATTTGACCAATGTACCAAGTCCAGAGTACGTTCCAAAATATAACCCCCATAAATCACTAAATTGCCCCAAATAAAATTAAATTAAAAAAAACCTGATAAGACCTCTGGGGGTATTTTTTCAAAAATGGGTCATAGGTCACTGAGTCACTATCATCGGGGACTTTTTATGTTGCCTCAAATGCGCAGCGCTCTCTCTCCACCTGAGCGGGGTGCGCATTTGAGGCAACAGGTTAGGGATGGCCACACACATCACATTCCCAGAATGATGACTCAGAGCATAGGGTTTGGGGTGGGCATATTTTTTTTAGTTTTGGCTATGCTCTGGGTCATCATTCTGGGAACATATCCTGTTTTATTATTTTATGATTTATAGTTTTCTGGCCCACTGTACCCCATATTACGGGCCTCTGTACCCCACCTGTCTACCCCAGTTACGGCCCGTTGTCCCCCATAGTGTTCCTCTATTTTAGGGCTCAGTGCTCCCCCCGATTAATGCTCCTTGAGGGGGGATCCCACATCCTGGCTGCTATAATAAGCTCTAGGCCCCTGACTGACTTCCCACTCCAAGACCTGGTGTGCACCCGCGGAGCAAAAATCATAAAAAATTAAGGTATGTCCTTATTCCAAAGAAATGTATTTACAAATTTTGGGGTGTCTTTTCTGCTATTAACCCTTGTAAAAATTTAAAATTTGGGGGAAAACCCAAATTTTTGTGAAATTTTTATTTTTTTATTTTACATATGCAAAAGTCGTGAAACCCCTGTGGGGTATTAAGGCTTACTTTACCCCTAGTTACGTTCCTCAAGGGGTCTAGTTTCCAAAATGTGATGCCATGTGTTTTTTTTTTTTGCTGTCCTGGCACCACAAGGGCTTCCCAAATGCGACATGTCCCCCCCCCCCCCCCCCATTTCAGCAAAGTTTGCAAATGTGACTCCTTCTCTTCTGAGCATTGTGGCACTCCTGCAGTGCACTTGATGTCCACTTATGGGGTACCTCCATACTCAGAAGAGATGGGGTTACAAATTTTGGGGGGCATTTACTGCTATTAACCCTTGCAAAAATGTGAAATTTTGGGGGAAACACACATTTTAGTGAAAAAATAAATAAAAAAAATTTACATATGGAAAAGTCGTGAAACCCCTGTGGGGTATTAAGGCTCACTTAATTCCTTGTTACGTTCCTCAAGGGGTCTAGTTTCCAAAATGGTATGCCATGTGGGGTTATTTTGTTGTTCTGGCACCATAGGGGCTTCCTAAATGCAACATGCCCCCCTAGCAAAATTTGATCTCAAAAAGCCAAATATTACTCCTTCTCTTCTGAGCATTGTAGTTCGCCCGTAGTGTAGTTAAGGGGAACTTATGGGGTACCTCCATACTCAGAAGAGATGGGGTTACAAATTTTGGGAGGTATTTACTGCTATTAACCCTTGCAAAAATGTGAAATTTGGGGGGAAACACACATTTTAGTGAAAAAAAAATAAAAAACATTTACATATGGAAAAGTCGTGAAACCCCTGTGGGGTATTAAGGCTCACTTAATTCCTTGTTACGTTCCTCAAGGGGTCTAGTTTCCAAAATTGTATGCCTTGTGGGGTTATTTTGTTGTTCTGGCACCATAGGGGCTTCCTAAATGCGACATGCCCCCCTAGCAAAATTTGCTCTCAAAAAGCCAAATATTACTCCTTCTCTTCTGAGCATTGTAGTTCGCCCGTAGTGCACTTAAGGGGAACTTATGGGGTACCTCCATACTCAGAAGAGATGGGGTTACAAATTTTGGGGGGTATTTTCTGCTATTAACCCTTGCAAAAATGTGAAATTTGGGGGGAAACAAACATTTCAGTGAAAAAAAAAATTTACATATGGAAAAGTCGTGAAACCCCTGTGGGGTATTAAGGCTCACTTAATTCCTTGTTACGTTCCTCAAGGGGTCTAGTTTCCAAAATGGTATGCCATGTGGGGTTATTTTGTTGTTCTGGCACCATAGGGGCTTCCTAAATGCGACATGCCCCCCTAGCAAAATTTGCTCTCAAAAAGCCAAATATTATTCCTTCTCTTCTGAGCATTGTAATTCGCCCGTAGTGCACTTAAGGGGAACTTATGGGGTACCTCCATACTCAGAAGAGATAGGGTTACAAATTTTGGGGGGTATTTACTGCTATTAACCCTTGCAAAAATGTGAATTTTGGGGGGAAACACACATTTTAGTGGAAAAAAAATAAAAAAATTTTACATATGGAAAAGTCGTGAAACCCCTGTGGGGTATTAAGGCTCACTTAATTCCTTGTTACGTTCCTCAAGGGGTCTAGTTTCCAAAATGGTAAGGCATGTGGGGTTATTTTGTTGTTCTGGCACCATAGGGGCTTCCTAAATGCAATATGCCCCCCAAAAACCATTTTAGAAAAACGTACTCTCCAAAATCCTCTTGTCGCTCCTTCGCTTCTGAGCCCTCTACTGCGCCCGCCGAACACTTTACATAGACATATGAGGTATGTGCTTACTCGAGAGAAATTGGGCTACAAATACAAGTATACATTTTCTCCTTTTACCCCTTGTAAAAATTCGAAAATTGGGTCTACAAGAACATGCGAGTGTAAAAAATGAAGATTGTGAATTTTCTCCTTCACTTTGCTGCTATTCCTGTGAAACACCTAAAGGGTTAAAATGCTGACTGAATGTCATTTTGAATACTTTGGGGGGTGTAGTTTTTATAATGGGGTCATTTGTGGGGCATTTCTAAGATGAAGACCCTTCAAATCCACTTCAAACCTGAATTGGTCCCTGAAAAATGGTGATTTTGGAAATTTTGTGAAAAATTGGAAAATTGCTGCTGAACTTTGAAGCCCTCTGGTGTCTTCCAAAAGTAAAAACTCGTCAATTTTATGATGCAAATATAAAGTAGACATATTGTATATGTGAATAAAAAAAAATAATATTTGGAATATTCATTTTCCTTACAAGCAGAGAGCTTCAAAGTTATAAAAATGCAAAATTTTCAAATTTTTCATCAAATTTGGGGATTTTTCACCAAGAAAGGATGCAAGTTACCAAAAAATGTTACCACTAAGTTAAAGTAGAATATGTCACGAAAAAACAATCTCGGAATCAGAATGATAACTAAAAGCATTCCAGAGTTATTAATGTTTAACCCCTTAAGGACCAGGCCATTTTACACCTTAAAGGAGTAGTCCAGTGGTGATTCAGTGGTGAGCAACTTATCCCCTATCCTAAGGATAGGGGATAAGTTGCAGATCGCGGGGGGTCCGACCGCTGGGGCCCCCTGTGATCTCCTGTACGGAGCCCCGACAGCCCGCGGGAAGGGGGCGTGTCGACCTCCGCACGAGGCGGCGGCCGACACGCCCCCTCAATACAACTCTATGGCAGAGCCGAAGCGCTGCCTTCGGCAATCTCCGGCTCTGCCATAGAGATGTATTGAGGGGGCGTGTCGGCCGCCGCCTCGTGCGGGGGTCGACACCCGCTATCTCGGCGGAGAGCCGGGGCCCCGTACAGAGAGATCGCGGGGGGCCCCAGCGGTCAGACCCCCCGCAATCTCAAACTTATCCCCTATCCTTAGGATAGGGGATAAGTTTTTCACCACTGTACTACCCCTTTAAGGACCAGAGCGTTTTTTGCAATTCTGACCACTGTCACTTTAAACATTAATAACTCTGGAATGCTTTTAGTTATCATTCTGATTCTGAGATTGTTTTTTCATGACATATTCTACTTTAACTTAGTGGTAACATTTTATGGTAACTTGCATCCTTTCTTGGTGAAAAATCCCAAAATTGAAAATTGAAAATTTTGCATTTTTCTAACTTTGAAGCTCTTTGCTTGTAAGGAAAATGGATATTCAAAATAAAACATTTTTGGGTTCACATATACAATATGTCTACTTTATGTTTGCATCATAAAATTTATGAGTTTTTACTTTTGGAAGACACCAGAGGGCTTCAAAGTTCAGCAGCAATTTGGAAATTTTTCCCAAAATTTCAAACTCGCTATTTTTCATGGACCAGTTCAGGTTTGAAGTGGATTTAAAGGGTCTTCGTATTAGAAATACCCCACAAATGACCCCATTATAAAAACTACACCCCCCAAAGTATTCAAAATGACATTCAATAAGTGTATTAACCCTTAGGTGTTTCACAGGAATAGCAGAAAAGTGAAGGAGAAAATTCACAATCTTCATTTTTTACACTCGCATGTTCTTGTAGACCCAATTTTTAAATTTTTGCAAGGTGTAAAAAGGAGAAAATTTTTACTTGTATTTGAAACCCAATTTCTCTCGAGTAAGCACATACCTCATATGTCTATGTTAATTGTTCGGCGGGCGCAGTAGAGGGCTCAGAAGGGAAGGAGCGACAAATGGTTTTTGGGGGGCATGTCACCTTTAGGAAGCCCCTATGGTGCCAGGACAGCAAAAAAAAAACCCACATGGCAAACCATTTTGGAAACTAGCCCCCTCGGGGAACGTAACAAGGGGTAAAGTGAACCTTAATACCCCACAGGTGATTCACGACTTTTGCATATGTAAAGAAAAAAAAATGTTTTACCTAAAATGCTTGGTTTCCCAAAAATGTTACATTTTTAAAAAGGGTAATAGCAGAAAATACCCCCCAAAATTTGAAGCCCAATTTCTCCCAATTCAGAAAACACCCCATATGGGGGTGAAAAGTGCTCTGCTGGCGCACTACAGGTCTCAGAAGAGAAGGAGTCACATTTGGCTTTTTGAAAGCAAATTTTGCTCTGGGGGCATGCCGCATTTAGGAAGCCCCTATGGTGCCAGAACAGCAAAAAAAAACACATGGCCTACTATTTTGGAAACTAGACCCCTCGGGGAACGTAACAAGGGGTAGTGTGAACCTTAATACCCCACAGGTGATTCACAACTTTTGCATATGTAAAAAAAAAAAAAAAAAATTACCTAAAATGTTGGTTTCCCAAAAATTTTAGATTTTTAAAAAGGGTAATAGCAGAAAACACCCCCCATAATTTGTAACACAATTTCTCCCGAGTACGGCGATACCCCATATGTGGCCCTAAACTGTTGCCTTGAAATACGACAGGGCTCCAAAGTGAGAGCGCCATGCGCATTTGAGGCCTGAATTAGGGATTTGCATAGGGGTGGACATAGGGGTATTCTACGCCAGTGATTCCCAAATAGGGTGCCTCCAGCTGTTGTAAAAGTCCCAGCATGCCTGGACAGTCAGTGGCTGTCTGGTGATACTGGGAGTAGTTGTTTTGCAACAGCTGGAGGCTCCGTTTTGGAAACAGTGGCGTACCAGACGTTTTTCCTTTCTATTGGGGAGGGGAGGGGGGCTGTGTAGGGGAATGTGCATATGTAGTGTTTTTTACTTTTTATTTTATTTTGTGTTAGTGTAGTGTTTTTAGGGTACAGTCGCACGGGCGGGGGGTTCACAGTAGTTTCTCGCTGGCAGTTTGAGCAGCGGCAGAAAATTTGCCGCAGCTCAAACTTGCAGCCGGATACTTACTGTAATCCTCCGCCCATGTGAGTGTACCCTGTACGTTCACATTGGGGGGGGGGGGGGGAACATCCAGCTGTTGCAAAACTACAACTCCCAGCATGTATGGTCTATAAGTGCATGCTGGGAGTTGTAGTTTTGCAACAGCTGGAGGCACACTGGTTGTGAAACACCGAGTTTGGCAACAAACTCAGTGTTTTGCAACCAGTGTGCCTTCAGCTGTTGCAAAAGCTACAACCCCCAGCATGTACGGACAGCGGAAGGGCATGCTGGGTGTTGTAGTTATGCAACAGCGGGAGGCATACTACTTTGGCTGGGGATGCTGGGGATTGTAGTTATGCAACAGCTGGAGACACACTGGTTTGCTACTTAACTCAGTGTGCCTTCAGCTCTTGCAAAACTACAACTCTCAGCAGTCACCGACAGCCAACGGGCATGCTGGGAGTTGTAGTTATGCAACCAGCAGATGCACCACTACAACTCCCAGCATGCACTTTAGCTGTTTGTGCAAGCTGGGAGTTGTAGTTACACAACAGCTGAAGGTACACTTTTCCATAGAAAGAATGTGCCTCCAGCTGTTGCAAAACCATAAGTCCCAGCATGCCCATAAGTGCATGCTGGGAGTTGTGGTGGTCTGCCTCCTCCTGTTGCATAACTACAGCTCCCAGCCTGCCCTTTTTGCATGCTGGGGGCTGTTGCTAAGCAACAGCAGGAGGCTGTCACTCACGTCCTCCGGAAGAGGGGCGGAGCGGGTGCGGGAGTGACACCTGCAGCAGGCGCCCTGATTGGTCGGCCGGGAATCCGGCCGATGAATCAGGGTGATCGTGAGGTGGCACCAGTGCCACCTCACCCCTGTAGGCTCTGACTGTTCGGGGCCGTCTCTGACGGCCCCGATCAGCCAGTAATTCCGGGTCACCGGGTCACTGGAGATTATGTTTATTTATACTGTAAAATATATTGTAATCTGCGCTGCATTTTGGATCCACATATTATATCAAAACTCAAGAGTCTCAAAGAAAAGGGATAAAAAGACCAGGGAAGAGGGGCGTAGGAACCCTCACAAATCTGGGGGATAGCATTTTAATTGGTTGTTTTGCAAGGGTGGAGCCACAAAGGACCAGAGGGAGTGGAACCATTCAATATTGGGTGACGCTACAAAATTGAGCTTCAGGCTTCTCAGCAGAGGTACCTTCAGGGAGCAGTGAATTCAGGAGACCGGGACCTGTCAGGACTGTGGGAGGTCAGGATCTGTCAGGACTGTGGGAGGTCAGGATCTGTAAGGACTGTGGGAGGTCAGGATCTGTCAGGACTGTGGGAGGTCAGGATCTGTAAGGACTGTGGGAGGTCAGGATCTGTCAGAACTGTCTGAGGTCAGGATCTGTCAGGACTGTCTGAGGTCAGGATCTGTCAGGACTGTCTGAGGTCAGGATCTGTCAGGACTGTGGGAGGTCAGGATCTGTCAGGACTGTGGGAGGTCAGGATCTGTCAGGACTGTGGGAGGTCGGGATCTGTCAGGACTGTGGGAGGTCAGGATCTGTCAGGACTGTGGGAGGTCGGGATCTGTCAGGACTGTGGGAGGTCAGGATCTGTCAGGACTGTGGGAGGTCAGGATCTGTCAGGACTGTGGGAGGTCAGGATCTGTCAGGACTGTGGGAGGTCAGGATCTGTCAGGACTGTGGGAGGTCAGGATCTGTCAGGACTGTGGGAGGTCAGGATCTGTCAGGACTGTGGGAGGTCAGGATCTGTCAGGACTGTGGGAGGTCAGGATCTGTCAGGACTGTGGGAGGTCAGGATCTGTCAGGACTGTGGGAGGTCAGGATCTGTCAGGACTGTGCGAGGTCAGGATCTGTCAGGACTGTGGGAGGTCAGGATCTGTCAGGACTGTGGGAGGTAGGCTGTGTGTGCGGTCAGGGCGGGGAGTCCTCTACAGCCTGTGTAGACACAAAAACACCTTAACATCACAGGGTGTACATGTATGCCCTGATCGCGGTACGAGTGTATGAAGTGCACTTACTTGCTGAGCGCGCTTCATTCCTGGTAAGTATTGACTGCAATTATCAGCAATCACGCCCCTCCCCTAATAAAAGTGTAAATCACCCCCTTTACCCAATAAAGTAATGTGGTGTCACTGTGTGTGGAAATTTCCAAACTATTAAAATATAACGTCAGTGGTGTAAACATAAAAAAAATTCCAGAATTTCTGATTTTTGGTCACATAAAAAGGATTAAAAAAAAGTTCAGTCAAAACAAAAATGGTGCAAAAACTACAGATTATGGCACAAAATATGAGCCCTCATACAGCTATTTATAGGGAAAAAAGGGTTATAGGTTCAGAAAAGGAAAATTTTAAGCATACTAATTTTCACCCAAAAAGCTTTAATTTTATAAAAGTAGTAAGATAAAACAAAACCTATATAAATTGGGTATCATTGTATGGACCTACAGAATAAAGATAGTATTGTCTGTGGTAGAAGGGCTGACGTACGTTACATTTATGAAATGGCGCACAGCATATGATCAATTTGTCTGAGCCATACACAGCGAGGAGAAATGATCTCAGCACAGACAATTTTACACTGAAAGAAAAAGTGTCTGTGTTCTGTGCTGTGTGTGGCTGCATGCTGACCCTCTGCTGACCCTCTGCTGACCCTCTGCTGACCCCCTGCTGACCCCCTGCTGACCCCCTGCTGACCCTCTGCTGACCCTCTGCTGACTCCCTGCTGACCCTCTGCTGACCCTCTGCTGACCCTCTGCTGACCCCCTGCTGACCCCCTGCTGACCCTCTGCTGACCCTCTGCTGACCCCCTAGAACTTCTTTATTTTTCCATATACACGTCTGTATGAGGGCTAATTTTTTGTGCCATGATCTGTAGTTTTGACATGTTTTATGTTTTATATATTTATATTTTTACTTCTGTGAAATGTGAAAAGAGGGTAAATTATTTTTGGGGGGAGGGGCCTATTCACATTCATTTAAACTCAGGGTGTGCTGGGAGTTGTATTTGTGTACCATATAGAGAGACACATTAGAGCTGCAAGCCCCAACCTTTGACTCTCCAAATGTTGCAAAACTACAACTCCAAACATGTCCTAACAGTCAGGGCATGCTGGTAGTTGTAGTTTTGTACCCTACAGAGAGACCTGTTAAGGCAGTGTTCTGGGGACTATGTTTAGGAGAAGGATCTGGCATCTATGTTTGGGGGAAGAGTGTGGTCTGGGGTCTGTACCCAGCCAAGCTGTCATGAGAGGGCAGCATGTTATATGTGTATGGTGGCTGGGGGGGGGGGGTGAGCTGCAGATGGGGAGCAGAGCTCGGTGACGGTACCTTCAGCTTCCCTGTGCGCGGCGGCTCTTTGTACACACTCCTGGCCGATGGCTCGGGGGAGGAGAAGCCCTGTCTTGCTCCAGTGGGCTCAGGCCGCCCCTCTGCTCTATGCAGGGCCGGATTAATGTAGGGGCAGATGGAGCTGCCGCTCCAGGCCCTTACATTAAAATAGGCCCAGTGGCCTGCACAGGCGGCCCGCATAGGCCGCCCAGACCGGTGACCCGCCTCCCGTTCTGCCGCCAACACCTAACGCTAACGCCAACACCCCCCCCCCCCGCTCCCCACTATCTTACAAAACACCTAACGCCGACACCCCCCCCCCCCCCGCTATCTTACAACACCCGGGCCGTCGTCACCTCCGCCAGTCACACGCGCTGCGGCAGCTGTCAGTGAGAGCTGCGGTGACGTCATCCATTATATATGAGGGGGACATTATATGTGGGGGCACATTACAGAACCCCCTTTCATGTGCCCAAATAATGCCCCCCTGTCATGTTCCCCTCATATATAATACCCCATGTCCTGTGCCCCTCGCATATACTGCCCCCCTGACATGTGCCCCTCACATATAATGCCTCCCTGACATGTGCCCCTCACATATAGGGACATAATGTCCCTCAGGGACATTATATGTGAGGGGCAGATGTCAGTGGGCATTATATGTGAGGGGCACATGTCAGGGGGGCATTATATATGAGGGGCACATGACAGGGGGACATTGTATGTGGGGGCACATGACAGGACCCCCCCCTGTCATGTGTCCATATAATGCCCCCCTGTCATGTGCCCCTCTTATATAATATCCCATGTCCTGTGCCCCTCATATATAATGCCCCTCATATATAATACCCAATGTCCTGTGCCCCTCATATATAATGCCCCTCATATATAATATCCCATGTCCTGTGCCCCTCATATATAATGCCCCTCATATATAATACCCCATGTCCTGTGCCCCTCATATATAATGCCCCTCATATATAATACCCCATGTCCAGGGGGCATTATATGTGAGGGACACATGTCAGGGGGCATTATATGTGTGGGGCAAATGACAGGGGGGCATTATATGTGGGGGCACATGACAGGGGCCCCCCTGTCATGTGCCAATATAATGTACATATAATGCCCCCCTGACATTTGCAGCTTACTTATAATACCCCCTGCCCTGTGCCCCTCATATATAATGCCCCCTGTCATGTGCCCCCACATATAATGCCCCCCTGTCATTTGCTCCCCACATATAATGCCCCCTGACATGTGCCCCTCATATATAATGCCCCATGTCCTGTGCCCCTCATATATAATGCCCCTCATATATAATACGCCATGTCCAAGGGGCATTATATATGAGGGGCACATGTCAGGGGGCATTATATGTGGGGGGCAAATGACAGGGGGGCATTATATGTGGGGGCACATGACAGGGGCCCCCCTGTCATGTGCCAATATAATGCACATATAATGCCCCCCTGACATTTGCCGCTTACTTATAATGCCCCCTGACATGTGCCCCTCATATATAATGCCCCATGTCCTGTGCCCCTCACATATAATGCCCCCTGAAATGTGCCTCTCATATATAATGCCCCATGTCCTGTGCCCCTCACATATAATGCCCCCCGACATGTGCCCCTTATACATAATGCCCCATGTCCTGTGCCCCTCACATATAATGCCCCCTGTCCTGCCCCCTCAGGGGGCATTATATTTGAGGGGCACAGGACAGGGGGCATTATAAGTCAGGGACATATGTCAGGGGGCATTATATGTGCATTATATGGGCACATGACGGGGGGTGGGGGGCTGTCCTGTGCCCCCCACATATAATGCCCTATGTCCTGTGCCCCTCACATATAATGCCCCCTGAGGAGGCAGGACAGGGGGCATTATATGTGAGGGGAACATGACAGGGTGCATTATATGCGAGGGGCACAGGACAGAGGGCATTATTATTATGTGGGGGGAACAGGACGGGTTATCCTTAATATATGTGGGGGCACAGGATGGGGCATTATTACCATATATGAGGGGCACAGAGTGTTTTGCATTTCAGAGGTATGGGCCGGCATTTATCATTGTAGGTGTATGTGAAGCATTTTTACACCTTTTTTGTGCGCTGTAATGTGTAGGAGCATCAAATTTATTAAAAGGTAGAAGACCATTTGATACATTTTGTGCAGGTCACATTTTCTAAAATTTCACTCTTCACATACACCGAAAAGCTAAGTCTGGGCTGGTGTAATTTTAGAGACTTTTCAGTGGTTTTGCACATTTTTTGCGCCTTTTCACAAAAAGGTGCAGTTCATAAAACCCTTCCATATTATGTGTATTGCCAAAATCAGTGGATTACAACTCAAGCGCAAAAAAGGCACAAATAAACCCTGCTTGCGCCTTTTTTTGCACAATTTTTAGACACAAAAAAACAGTCTAAAGACAATTATACATGTCGGCCATAGTGTATATTATAAGGAATTTTGGGGTAGTATAGTTTTTATGGGCCACATAATTATGGTATTGTATTCAGAGGGTGCATGGCAAGGTTATATTCAGAGAGCACAGTATGTGGTAGTATTATAATCAGAGGGTACAGTGTGTTGTAGTAATATATTCAGAGGTTACGGTGTGTGGCGGTCTTATATTCAGAGGATACAGTGTGTAGTAGTATCATATTCAGAGGGTACAGTGTGTGCCAGTATTATGTTCAAAGGATATGGTGTTTGGCAGTATTATAATAATTATTGTTTTCATATAGAGGATCAGAATCCGCTGACATAGTGAGGAGCCGTCTGGGTATCAAGTTCTGCTGAGTGAACATTTAGCTTAAACAAGTCCTGGTGGTATGTACCATCTGAATTGGATAAGAAAAGACTATAGAGAAGAGGTCACCTGTAGTAACAGATTTTATTGTGTATTCTCTTCACTATAGAGAAGACGTCACCTGTATTCACTTATTTCATTGTGTATTCTCCTCACTATAGAGAAGACGCCACCTGTAGTCACTTATTTCATTGTGTATTCTCCTCACTATAGAGAAGATGTCACCTGCAGTCATTGATATCATTGTGTATTCTCTTCACTATAGAGAAGACGTCACCTGTAATCACTGATATCATTGTGTATTCTCCTCACTATAGAGAAGACGTCACCTGTAGTCACTGATATCATTGTCTATTCTCCTCATTATAGAGAAGACGTCACCTGTAGTCACTGATATCATTGTGTATTCTCCTCACTATAGAGAAGACGTCACCTGTAATCACTGATATCATTGTGTATTCTCCTTACTATAGAGAAGACGTCATCTGTAGTCACTGATATCATTGTGTATTCTCCTCACTATAGAGAAGATGTCACCTGTAGTCACTGATATCATTGTGTATTCTCCTCACTATAGAGAAGACGTCACCTGTAGTCACTGATATCATTGTGTATTCTCCTCACTATAGAGAAGACGTCACCTGTAGTCACTGATATCATTGTGTATTCTCCTCACTATAGAGAAGACGTCACCTGTAGTCACTGATATCACTGTGTATTCTCCTCACTATAGAGCAGACGTCACCTGTAGTCACTGATATCATTGTGTATTCTCCTCACTATAGAGAAGACGTCACCTGTAGTCACTGATATCACTGTGTATTCTCCTCACTATAGAGAAGACGTCACCTGTAGTCACTGATATCATTGTCTATTCTCCTCATTATAGAGAAGACGTCACCTGTAGTCACTGATATCACTGTGTATTCTCCTCACTATAGAGAAGACGTCACCTGTAGTCACTGATATCATTGTCTATTCTCCTCATTATAGAGAAGACGTCACCTGTAGTCACTTATTTCATTGTGTATTCTCCTCACTATGTCCTATCAGAGTTGGAGTCATTTGTAAGTTCTGCAGTAATGAGGGCTGAAACAACAACTCCCAGCATAGCCTTACCCCATACTTAAGGTCATACTGGGAGCTGTAGTTTTAAATGGTAAAAACTATTTTAGCACTTTCCCATTCTGTGGCAATTGGTATATTTGATTATTATACTGGAAATAATTTTCTGCAACATGCTACAGCGCGGGCATCACAACATGCTACAGCGCGGGCATCCCAACATGCTACAGCGCGGGCATCACAACATGCTGAAAAAAATCAGGGCCTGTATCCCTTAATGTTATGCTTTTGCAAATATTCATCCAGTTGCTTTTTAAACGTCTTTACAGACTCTAATAAGATCATATCTGCAGGCAGAGGATTCCACATCCTTATTGTTCTTAGTGTAAAAAACCCTTTCCTTTGCCTTAGACAAAATCTCCTTTCTTCCAGTATAAAAGTTGCTGAGTTGCCCATAGCAACCAATCAGATCACTTCTTTCATTTTTGAAAAGGCCTCTGGAAAATGAAAGAAGCGATCTGATTGGTTGCTATGGTTAACTCAGCAATGTTTCCTCTGGACACTAACATTTATTCAGCTATCCTGGTAATTTAATGTGCATAAAACATGTGACAGATGCGCTTTATTTGTGTTAAGAAAAATTACTTTGTGTTGCATTTTCATTTTAAATATTACGATAAAAAGGCCCATCAAAATCTTCAGCACCAGGCCCATGATGCTCTTAATCCGGCCCTGGCTCTATGGGAATGCAGAGGCCAGCCTGACTGCTTGTTATTCGGCTGCTGTGCCTGATTAACAAGTGTCCTGACCTGCTGTGCGGGACCATAGCGCTTAGCGACACCCTCTGTATATTCCTGCCAATGCCCAGGGCCGGACTGGGTGTGAAAACCAGCCCTGGAAACAATTACATACCAGCCTCATAGTGTTGTGTCATTATACCAGCACGTCGTCATTTTCTTCTTCATAAAAGGTAAACCAGGGGTAGACATCCTGTTGCCACTCCGGATGTTGTGGACTACACCTCCCATGATGCTTTGCAAGCCTTATTGGAGATGTAGTCCAAAACATCTGGAGAGTCGAAGGTTATCTACCCCTGGTCTAAACCAAAAATATATCATGTTGCAATATATAATACCATCACCCTAGTCTTTCTCCCTCAACCTATTTACATTTCCTTCCCCACAAATATAGAATATTAAAATATATAATCACCACAGCCCAAGTTGCCTAAATTTAGACCCCTACATAATATAATCTAAAAATGCCTCATCTCAAATTCCCAAGTCAGATCTTACCCGTCCTCCACTGTTTCCTGAGCTCTAATACAATGCTGACTCCCCTCCTGAGCTCTAATACAATGCTGACTCCCCTCCTGAGCTCTAATACAATGCTGACTCCCCTCCTGAGCTCTAATACAATGCTGACTCCCCTCCTGAGCTCTAATACAATGCTGACTCCCCTCCTGAGCTCTAATACAATGCTGACTCCCCTCCTGAGCTGTAATACAATACTGACTCCCCTCCTGAGCTCTAATACAATGCTGACTCCCTTCCTGAGCTCTAATACAATGCTGACTCCCCTCCTGAGCTCTAATACAATGCTGACTCCCCTCCTGAGCTCTAATACAATGCTGACTCCCCTCCTGAGCTCTAATACAATGCTGACTCCCCTCCTGAGCTCTAATACAATGCTGACTCCCCTCCTGAGATCTAATACAATGCTGACTCCCCTCCTGAGCTGTAATACAATACTGACTCCCCTCCTGAGCTCTAATACAATGCTGACTCCCTTCCTGAGCTCTAATACAATGCTGACTCCCCTCCTGAGCTCTAATACAATGCTGACTCCCCTCCTGAGCTCTAATACAATGCTGACTCCCCTCCTGAGCTCTAATACAATGCTGACTCCCCTCCTGAGCTCTAATACAATGCTGACTCCCCTCCTGAGCTGTAATACAATACTGACTCCCCTCCTGAGCTCTAATACAATGCTGACTCCCCTCCTGAGCTCTAATACAATGCTGACTCCCCTCCTGAGCTCTAATACAATGCTTACTCCCCTCCTGAGCTCTAATACAATGCTGACTCTCCTCCTGAGCTCTAATACAATGCTGACTGCCCTCCTGAGCTGTAATACAATGCTGACTCCCCTCCTGAGCTCTAATACAATGCTGACTCCCCTCCTGAGCTCTAATACAATGCTGACTCCCCTCCTGAGCTCTAATACAATGCTGACTCCCCTCCTGAGGTCTAATACAATGCTGACTCCCCTCCTGAGCTTTAATACAATGCTGACTCCCCTCCTGAGCTTTAATACAATGCTGACTCCCCTCCTGAGCTCTAATACAATGCTGACTCCCCTCCTGAGCTCTAATACAATGCTGACTCCCCTCCTGAGCTCTAATACAATGCTGACTCCCCTCCTGAGGTCTAATACAATGCTGACTCCCCTTCTGAGCTCTAATACAATGCTGACTCCCCTCCTGAGCTCTAATACAATGCTGACTCCCCTCCTGAGCTCTAATACAATGCTGACTCCCCTCCTGAGCTCTAATACAATGCTGACTCCCCTCCTGAGCTCTAATACAATGCTGACTCCCCTCCTGAGGTCTAATACAATGCTGACTCCCCTCCTGAGCTTTAATACAATGCTGACTCCCCTCCTGAGCTTTAATACAATGCTGACTCCCCTCCTGAGCTCTAATACAATGCTGACTCCCCTCCTGAGCTCTAATACAATGCTGACTCCCCTCCTGAGCTCTAATACAATGCTGACTCCCCTCCTGAGGTCTAATACAATGCTGACTCCCCTTCTGAACTCTAATACAATGCTGACTCCCCTCCTGAGCTCTAATACAATGCTGACTCCCCTCCTGAGCTCTAATACAATGCTGACTCCCCTCCTGAGCTCTAATACAATGCTGACTCCCCTCCTGAGCTCTAATACAATGCTGACTTCCTAATCTAATACACTGCAGATCCCCCTCCCCCTAATATACTGCTGATACCCTCCCCCTAATACACTGCTGATCCCCCTCCCATCACCCTTAATACACTGCTGATCCCCCTCCCATCACCCTTAATACACTGCTGATCCCCCCCATCCCCCAATACACTGCTGATACCCCTCCCCCTAATATACTGATTATCCCCTCCCGTAATACACTGCTGTCCCCCCCCAATGCTGACCCCCCTCCTCTCCCATCCCCCCTAATACACTGCTGATCCTCCTCCCATCCCCCTTAATACAATACTGATACCATCTCACCTAATACAATGCTGATTTCCCCCATCCCCCTAATACAATTGTGGTGTCCCTCCCCCTAATACCATGCTGATCGCCCCTCCCCCTAATACAATGCAGATTCACCCTCCCCCTACAATGCTGATTTCCCCCATGCCCCTAATACAATTGTGGTGTCCCGGTACTGTATTTCATACTGTACCTTGGTTAGGGGTCCCCAAAGTCAGAGTTCCTAGGAACTGTGGGGGTCCGCTTCTCTAGTCATCCCCTAGTCACCCCTCATCTGGTTAATATTCTGCTAAATTATATGTAAATGCTGTATATAATATGTATGCTTACCTGCATAGCGTCGCAGGACCCTAGTTCATGTGACTCGGGTTAGAACTCTATGGTAGGTAAAAGGACCTTTGGAAGTTCATGGGTCATGTGATTACCCATAATGCTTTGTAAAACTGATTGACAGATGGTCTGGACCAATCCTAAAATGGCCAGCCTCTGCCCATATAAGGGAGCTTCAGCCAATAGACGCTCTCTTGGGTTGCTGACGCTTCATGAGGACAGACCTCCGCAACTTACAACGACTGCTACTAGGCCACAGCCTGCCGGCCTCGGCCTGAAACGAAATAGTGAGTTCTTACAACTTCCCCGCTTATGCTAGAGAGACCTCTGGACCTAAACATACCCCTAAATCCAGCGGATCTATGCTTACAAAATCCTACTAATCAAAAGAACTTACAAAAGTCCCAACCATACGTCAATCTCAGCTGCGCTGTACATAGACTTTGTTATAAAGACTGTTCCTGTTATCCCATGTTACAGAAAATCTTCAGTAAAGTTTCAGAAAGTTTTCAGCAAAGCTCTGGTTGTGGACATTGCATTTATTCTACATCTCCCTATCGCTTTTGGGAAGGGTGGCGATAGGCCAAGCATCACAGTATTAACCCTCACCCTGGTGTCACGACTGACAAGAGTTAATTATACCTGTGATATACCTTACAGCAACACCCCAACTGCCATACACTCCCCCCCCCCCCAAGGAACCACACAATACTGATCACTCCCTCCCCCATATACAATGCTGACCCCACTCCCCTTCCATCCCCCCAAAACACTGCTGCCACCTCCCCTAATACACTACTGATCCCCCCCCCTTCCCATCCCCAGGGCCAGATTAAGGCTGCCTGGAAGAAGGAGCACTTCATTATGATGGCCCGCCCCCCCCACCCGACAGTTCCCCCACATTAGGTTGTAGTTCCCCCAGATTAGGTGCAGTATAAGTCCCCGCACATTAGGTTGGCAGCACAAGTCCCCGCACATTAGGTTGGCAGTACAAGTCCCCGCATATTAGGTTGGCAGTACAAGTCCCCGCACATTAGGTTGGCAGTACAGTTCCCCCACATTAGGTGTGCAGTATAGTTCCCCCACATTAGGTGTGCAGTACAGTTCCCCCACATGAGGAACAGTACAGTTCCCCCACATTAAGTGCAGTATAGTCCCCCACATTAGGCTGGCAGTATAGTTCCCCACATTAGGTTGGAAGTTTAGTTCCCCACATTTGGTCTGCAGTATAGTCCCCCACATTAGGTGTGCAGTATAGTTCCCCACTTTAGGTGCAGTATAGCTCCCCCACATTAGGTGCAGTATAGTCCCCCACATTAGGCTGGCAGTATAGTTCCCCACATTAGGTTGGCAGTAAAGTCCCCCACATAAGGTTGGCAGTATAGTCCCCCACATTAGGTTGGCAGTATAGTTCCCCGCATTACGTACAGTATAGTTCCCCCCATTAGGTGCAGTATAGTTCCCCACATTAGGTGCAGTATAGTTCCCCCACATTAGGTGCAGGATAGCTCCCCCACATTAGGTGCAGTATAGTTCCTCACATTAGGTGCAGTATTGCTCCCCCACATTAGGTGCAGGATAGTTCCCCCACATTAGGTGCAGTATAGTTCCCTCACATTAGGTGCAGTATAGTCCCCTCACGTTTGGTGCAGTATGGTTCCCCCACATTAAGTGCAGTATGGTTACCCACATTAGGTTGGCAGTATAGTCCCCCACATTAGGTGCAGTATAGTTCCCCCACATTTGGTGCATTATAGTTCCCCAACATTAGGTGCAGTATAGTTACCCACATTAGGTTGGCAGTATAGTCCCCAAAATTAGGTGCAGTGTAGTTCCCAACATTAGGTGCAGTATAGTCCCCCACATTAGGTGCAGTATAGTCCCCCACATTAGGTGCAGTGTAGTCCCCCACATTAGGTGCAGTATAGTTCCCCCACATTAGGTGCAGGATAGTTCCCCCACATTAGGTGCTGTATAGTTCTCCCACATTAGGTGCAGTATAGTCCCCCCACATTAGGTGCAGTATAGTCCCCCATTTTAGGTGCAGTATAGTCCCCCATTTTAGGTGCAGTATAGTCCCCACATTAGGTGCAGTACAGTTCCTCCACATTAGGTGAAGTATAGTTCCCCCACATTAGGTGCAGTACATTTCCCCCACAGACATACAGTTTTCAGCCATATACATTGAATGGCTGGAGGCTGTATGCCTGTTAACTGCCCCACTTCAGTATTACGACCACCGCTCCGGGGTCACGATCTACTGCTATGGCCTATGGGCCATAGCAGTAGGTCCCAGGACGGAGGCGGGGTGGTCGGAACACTGAAGATGACATGCCGCTGGTCACTTACCATGCGCGTGGGTCCTCCCAACTGCTCCGCTCTGCTTTGCTACTATGGGCGCATGCACGGGACGTCAGTGACGTCCTTGCGTGCGCTACCTCCCGACGGCCCCTTCATTTTTAAAGTTGAGGCGAGGCCAAAGAGAGGTAACCGGGGCATCCTTGTGTCCCGAAAAGATTTTTCAGGACACAGGGATGTCCCTAATGTGACAGGGGGCCCCCTGCGGGTAAGGGGCCCAGAGCAGGTGCTCCATGAGCGCCAATGATGATCTGGCCCTGGCAGCCGCTGGAGGGGGAAAAAATGCAGCCACATCTCAAAGCGGCCCCAGGGCCGGCAGCCCACCGGGAAATTTCCTGGTATCCCGGTAGGTCAGCCTGGCCCTGCCAATGCCTAGTCATTTTTCTGAATACGGTCTCTATAGTATGGTCCCTATCTGGCGGTGACTTATGGCAAAAGGAGGGGGGTGGGGGCCGACTTTTTCACAAAAAAAGTAGCAGCGATAAATTCCTGACCACTGCTACGCATAAACCAATTTGACTATGTTCAGTGACTTCTTGCAAATCGGCTGCGGCAAAAAGTCATTTTTACTGAAAAGTGCACTGTGTGGAAACATTGGGGAATGATTCTTTTAAGACCAATATATGAAGGGTTAATCCAGATAATTCACCACAAGATCACCGCAGTGATCCACTAATTCCCTATTTTCCCATATATTAAAAACATATAACTTTATTGATTTATAATAATCCACACCAAATGAAAGATTAAAAATTCAGAGTGTCTCTCTTCCCATGTGTATCAATATTCAATGAGTACCGCTGTACCGCAATCAATTATAATTCTGTATGCACCTGCAGTGTGACATACAGATGGGAAAGGACACCACAAGAATTAAAATCAGTTTACAGCCCCCCTCGACATGTTTCGCCGTTGAACACGGCTTTGTCAAGAGGTAGTAGGGCTATGAACAAAAAACGCCACTACAGGGGTTTTTATAACCTCCTATCATGACCTCATCATAGAGGAAGTGCCTAATACTGATTGGTGGAAAGTCCGTTCCACCAATCATCTGAAGTTCCCATTGATTGATGGCTTTGCCGTCCTATTCTAGTATCAATATTTCCACCAATTACCTTTATTGTGTACCTATCATCATGACAACGAAGTCACCTGATATGTGACGTACCTGCGCCGTCATGACATCCAAATCACATGATATAATGACGTGCCTGCACCATAACCTCTGCGCCGGCACTTAGCTGCTCACATCCACTGTCTGCGCGGTGACCCCTGCGCTGTTACTTAGACCAAGATGCTGTCTTCATTCATGGTACGGCGCATGCGTAGATGCTTCTGTCGCGCCGCTGTAAGTATGTCATGGACGGTTGCGCAGTGTAACCTGCGCAAACACTTAGTTTTATTTCCATTCTCCCAATATTGTCCATGTACAGTATTCTTACACTTAGTTTTATTTCCATTCTCCCAATATTGTCCATATACAGCATTCTTACTATATGTAGATGGAGGCTATATTATTATATAGTTATATAAGCAGAGGTGGAATGTCTATTATAACAGGATAACATATCCTGAGTTATTCTACGCCAGTGTGAATTTGAAATCACAGTTATAAGCTATGTAATTGGATAGATTGATAGTCTCTGGTCATTCTATGCATTCCTATATAACTTGGGTCCTAATCATACTGTCTTATGGCGTTGAGACTGTTAAGAATCAGTATTTGGTCTCAAGAAGCCCCCTTATTACGGATATGTCATTATACTCATATGTATTATTGGTCATATTAATCATTGGTCTCTTGTCTTACCTTTTCATCTTTTAAGGACAAACCCCCTTGTTAAGGATATGTCATTAAACTCATATATATTATTGGTCATATTTCTTATTGATCTCTTGTCTTGCCTTTTAATCTTTTAGGACATCACCCTATTGACATGGATCCAGTTCCATCCATCCGGTAAGTACTTATTCCACAGTATCATAAGTGACGCAATCCTGGACCAATTCTCACAAGAATTTAGGGTAATTAATGACTTCAAAAAGGGGGATTTCTTTTTTCATCACCATCATTTAGATTACTCGGGTGGTAATATATATGATTGTTCCAATCACATGATTATTATAGATGATCAATCATAGCCACTTGATATATTATAATTGTATCTCTCATCTCCAGCGCCTTAATGGTGGTTGGATTAGTATATTGTCACCTCATCCCTTGTATAGGAAAACTAGAAAAGGACATCTAACAGGCACTTCCTAAACTTTGGTCTATGGACTTGTGTGGTTCAAAGTTGTAATAATAATGGTTGTAATCATAATTAATAACGGCAGGTCTAATTATGAAATAAAGGCTGAGAAGGTGAAACCTTCATTCAAGCCTCTAGGACATGTTTTTAATCTTTGTATCCATCTTGCCTCCTCACGAAGCAGTTTTCTATCCAGATTCCCTCTCCTCGGGCCCAAAGTCATCTAGATTAATCCCCAAAATTTGAGGGTTCGCATGTCTCCTCCATGGACTTCCCTAACATGTCTTGCCAATGGTGTATCCACTCCAGTGCGAATAGTACTCAAATGCTGTGAGATGCATCTCCTAAGTTCCTGTGTGGTTTTACCCACATATAATTTAGTACATCCACACTGGGCGATATACACCACTCCTGTAGTCCGGCAATTGATGAAGTCTCTAATTACATATTTCCTGTTGTCCACTGGGTTGACAAACTCCTTCATTCTCGGCATAAAACCACAAAATGAACAATTCCCACATGAGTGGGATCCTTTTATAGTGGACTGGAGCCAGGTCTTTTCAGGTTTTTCATAGAATAAACTGTGAACCAAGTGTTCACGGATATTCTTCCCCCTTCTGTATGTAACTGAAGGGAAAGGTGTAATGACGTCTTTAAGGTCCTCATCTGCTTCCAAAATGGGCGCCAAAACTGACGTAATATTTGTATAACTTGATGATTGTTCTCATCATACGTCCCTATACACCGTACAGTCCTACCAGTGGGATTAATGGTCAATTTGCTACTCAGTAATTCTTGTCTGGGGGTATCACGTGCCCTAGCAAATGCTCTATGGAGCACTTTTTTGGGGTATCCCCTCTTAATGAATTTCCCATATAATGTCCTGCATTCCCGTAGGAATGCCTCATTGGTCGAACTATTTCTTTTGGCACGTAAATATTGGCCTACAGGGATCCCCCTCTTTAAGACTCCTCCAGACTCCAAGGTGATTTGTAGATCTAGAAAATTAATCATGGTACTGTGAATTTCAGAGGTGAAAAACATCCCTATATTGTTGTTGTTTAAGGTATTAACAAATTGTTCAAAAAGTGCCTCAGTGCCATCCCAAAATAATAAAACATCATCAATATAACGTGCCCAAAATAATATATGTAAAGTGTAGTCGTGATGAGTGTCAGTGAATACCATCGTGTTTTCCCACCACCCTAAAAATAAATTAGCAAAATTAGGCGCACACGCTGTGCCCATTGCCGTGCCTTTGTGCTGTAAATAGAAGTGACCATCAAAAGTAAAATAATTATGAGTGAGTAAAAAATGAAGTAGTGACAAAATAAATGTATTGTGCTCTGTGAACTGTGTCCCCCTAGTGCACAGAAAGTGATCTACCGCCTTCAACCCCAAATCATGTTGGATATTAATATACAGAGCCTCAACATCAAGGCTTGCAATGTATGTATTGGGGCGGAAAAGAGATTTCTTGTAGTCTGGATACAGCGTCACCAGTGTCCCTAATATAAGACGGCAATGTTTGAACAAAGGGGGCCAACATTTGATTAACATAGAGGCTTATTCCCTCCGTAAGATTCTCATTTCCCGAAATGATAGGGCGTCCTGGAATCTGTGTTTTCTTTTTGTGAATTTTGGGCAGGGCGTACACTGTTGCAATAGTAGGTTTTGGGTTAAGCAAGAATTTAAGTTCATCTTCTGTAATTAATCCCTTATCTTCCGCAGGCACGTCATTATATCATGTGATTTGGATGTCATGACGGCGCAGGTACGTCACATATCAGGTGACTTGGTTGTCATGACGATAGGTACACAATAAAGGTAATTGGTGGAAATATTGATACTAGAATAGGACAGCACAGCCATCAATCAATGGGAACTTCAGATGATTGGTGGAACGGACTTTCCACCAATCAGTATTAGGCACTTCCTCTATGATGAGGTCATGATAGGAGGTTATAAAAACCCCTGTAGTGGTGTTTTTTGTTCATAGCCCTACAACCTCTTGACAAAGCCGTGTTCAACGGCGAAACATGTCGAGGGGGGCTGTAAACTGATTTTAATTCTTGTGGTGTCCTTCCCCATCTGTATGTCATACGGCAGGTGCATAGAGAATTATAATTGATTGCGGTACAGCGGTACTCATTGAATATTGATACACATGGGAAGAGAGACACTCTGAATTTTTAATCTTTCATTTGGTGTGGATTATTATAAATCAATAAAGTTATATGTTTTTAATATATGGGAAAATAGGGAATTAGTGGATCACTGCGGTGATCTTGTGGTGAAACATTGGGGAAGATTTATCAAAACCTGTCCAGAGGAAAAGTTGCCCAGTTGCCCATAGCAACCAATCAGATCGCTTCTTTCATTTTTCAGAGGCCTTGTTAAAAATGAAAGAAGCGATCTGATTGGTTGCTTTGGGCAACTGGGTAACTTTTCCTCTGGACAGGTTTTGATAAATCTCCCCCATTAGCCCCAAAAAAGTTTAAAAATGGCATTTAAAAAAAAAAAATCAATTTGGCGCACAAAATCGTTTTTTGGTTTACAGTTTGTGCTAAAACGAGTAAAGTCATTACAAAGTACAATTGGTAGTGCGGAAAACAAGCCCCATATAGGTAGATGGGAAATTGAAAGCATTATTATGAGTATTAGAAGGCCAGGAAGAAAAAACTGACTTGCAAAAAGGAAAAACTATCCCTCTTAAACCCCTTCCTGCATATGGGCATAAATGTACATGGAACCTGTGTATTTGTGTATATAGGGCTGCGTATGTGTGTGTATGGAGGGCTGTGTATGTGTTTGTATGGAGGACTGTGTATCTGTGTGTATGGAGGGCTGTGTATGTGTTTGTATGGAGGGCTGTGTATGTGTTTGTATGGAGGACTGTGTATGTGTGTGTATGGAGGGCTGTGTATGTGTTTGTATGGAGGACTGTGTATGTGTGTGTATGGAGGGCTGCGTATGTGTGTGTATGGAGGGCTGTGTATGTGTGTAAGGAGGGCTGTGTATGTGTGTGTATGGAGGGCTGCGTATGTGTGTGTATGGAGGGCTGCGTATGTGTGTGTATGGAGGGCTGTGTATGTGTGTAAGGAGGGCTACATCGTGTGTGTATGGAGGGCTACGTATGTGTGTGTATGGAGGGCTGTGTATGTGTTTGTATGGAGGACTGTGTATGTGTGTGTGTATGGAGGGCTGCGTATGTGTGTGTGTATGGAGGGCTGTGTATGTGTGTAGGGAGGGCTACGTATGTGTGTGTATGGAGGGCTGTGTATGTGTGTGTATGGAGGGCTGCGTATGTGTGTGTATGGAGGGCTGCGTATGTGTGTGTGTATGGAGGGATGCGTATTGGAGGGGCAAGCTGTGCATTACTAGCTTGCACCCTGACTGGTGAGCAGTTAAGGGTTGAAGAAATGTACAGGCAAGGTTTTTTAGCCCCCTCCCCCGCCTGTAAAACTTGCCAGTGGCTACAGTGGTATGTCCCATGGGTAGGGGGGAAGGAGTGCACCAATCAGGGGTTTAATAGTTTCCCGGGCTTTCAGGGGCCCTCCCCTGGGTATTTATAGCTGTGGTGCCTCCCTTCCCCCCTCAATCTGCCCAGGACCCGGAGTTTTGTCTGCCGGTTGGTATGTATCTGCCCCTTATATTATGGCCCGGATGGAGCAGGAGGGTGAGGGTTGGCATGCTCGCTTGTGGCTGAGCTGGCCTCCCCTCCTGTTGCACCCTGGCGTTGGGTTCGGGAGGCTGGCGGACCTCTCACCCTCTCACAGTCCCGCTCTCCTTCCCCCTGTCCTGCCCGTTCCTTTAATCCTGCTCCCTGCCCGTTCCTTTAGTCCCCTTCCCTGTCCCGTTCCTTTCATCTCCTGCCCGTTCCGTTAATCCCCTTCCCTGTCCCGTTCCTTTAATCTCCTGCCCGTTCCTTTAATCTCCTGCCCGTTCCTTTAATCTCCTGCCCCTTCCTTTCATCCTTTTCTCTGCCCGTTCCTTCAATCCTCTTCCCTGGCCCGAGCCCCCTTCTCATGCGTGCTCCTTTTGAGCGCGCTTTGCCTCCTTCCCCCGTTACTGTCCCCTCCGCTGCGGTGGTGGCCCCCTGGGTGGCTGCTGCTGTTTTTTGCAGGCTTGCGCAAATGGACGTTTATTAACGTCCATTTGCGTGTCCCTAGCTATCATGCGCGCTCACAAGTTGAGCGTGCATCATAGCCACTGGGTCCCGGTTGCTATTAGCAACCAGGACCCATGCTAATGCCGGACATCGCCGATCGGGCAGATGTCCGGTATTACCTTTTTGGATGCGGCGATCAAAGTTGATCGCCGCATCTGAATGTATGTACGGGCGTCCCGGCTGCTCAATCGGGCTGATCGGGACCATCGCGATTAAATCGCGATGTCCCGATCAGCTGGAACGCAGCAGGAGGGTCACTTACCTGCCTCCTGTGCGTCCGCTCATGAATTGATTGCTCCAAGCCTGAAATTCAGGCTTGAGCAATCAATCACCGATGACCCAGATCATTGCCATGTTAACACATGGCAAGTGATCTGTGTTAGGTACTGTGTGTGCAGTGTTGTGGCTCCCTATGGGAGCTATAGCATTGCACAAAAAAAAATAAAAAAGTTCATGAAGATCAATTTAACCCTTGCCATAAAACGTTGGATCACTATTCCCCCCCCCCCCCTTCCCCCCCCCCATACATAAGAAAAAATAAATAAATAAATAAAATACAATAATTAAATAAAATATAAAAATCTGTATTACATCAAGCATATACACCTATACGGTATCGCTGCTTGCGTACATCTCCGTACTATCTAAATATATCTTCGATTGCAGTACTCCTTCAATGGCGTACGCGCCCCCAAAAAAAAAATTTAATAAAAATTCATAAATAAATAAATGAATTAACAAAAAAATTTTTTTATAAAAAATTACAATTTTTAACAAAAAAAAAACATAAATAAAAAATTATAAATAATAATAAATGAATAATAAATTACAATGAAATGAAAAAGTACAAACTATGTAGATTTCAATGCACATACGCATGTAGTATCAAAGGCCACGTGCGTCAATGTCCGAACTATCAAGTTATATATCCTCATTTGATTGCACGGTTTGGGGTGTAAACGCAAATTAATAATTAAATATATATATATTCTACAGTCCCATATAGCATATTTTGGTCACTTTTTATACCTAAAAATAAATAAATAAATGAATAAATAATCACAACTCTGATTGACACGACAATGGTACCGCTGTAAACTTCGGATCATGGCGCATGGTTCTTGCAGCCACTGCACCCCAAACCCTCCATCACCTCTCCTCTGCTGCTGGTTTCCCGGCGCCATTCCGGGCGGCGGCAGAGTACCCGCAACCAGGTGGTCTCCAGCGTGCCTTGTCCCACGCCTGCGGTGGTGAAGTGGTTCCTCCATCTTTTGTGCCTTCTCCATCTTCTGGACTTAGTGAGCGTTCTGTTTCGGGGGGCAGGGGTGGCTCTATTTTCGTGCCTGCTCTTGGGGCTTTGGCAGGCCAGTTGTCTTCAGCTGGCTAGGCTGGGTTGGTGCCCTCTCCTTCCCCGGTTAGTGTGCTTATGGCTGTTCTGGGTAGTATCTGCCTTTTGTTCCTGTGTGTTTGTTGGGTTTGGGTCTCGGATATAGGTGTATGTCTATGTTGGTCTCTGGTTGTGAGTTGGGTACGTCTCTTCTTGACGGGGTGCTTTGGTGTGGTATCATTTTCTGCGGTGCTCACTTAGGTGAGTGGTCTTTTGGCCTTACGCTCTGGATGACCAGGTTTTGTGGACTTAGCTCCTGAGGCTTGTTCCTTATCCTGAATCGGTGGCACCCAGTTACGGTTTTGTTTCTTTTGGTTTTCTCCCCCCTTGGTTTGGTGTTTCTCTCCATCACTAGTTGTAGTCCCTCTCCGCTGCTCTGTTTGTCCTAGTGTATTGTCTGATGTTTTCTCCTGTTTTGCTCCCGATCTCTGGTAGGCATGGGACTCCTGTATGTCGTGCTGGGTGCTTTAGCTGATGTGGCGGTGGGTAGGTTTCGCTTGGGTCTCAGTTTGTCTTTCCTTGTGGGTTCTTCTGTTTGTGGTGGTTTTTCCGGAGGGGGATTCTCCTGTGCTCTACGCTTGTTGGGGTGTGGTTTGTTGCAGTCTTCCGCATGCCGTGTTGGCGTTGGTCTGCAGTTTTCCTGTGAACGGGGAGTGTTTGCATTTTCTCTGTTTTGGTTTCCTCGGGGCTCACTAGGTGCCCCTGTTCCGGTCCTTGCTGGTTTACTGTATGTTCCGCATGGAATATGGTTCTGGGCGGAGTTTTTTCCTGCAGGTTGTCTCTGGCCACCGAGGGTGTCTGGTATTTGTGCCCCCGCATATGTGCCCCTGGTACGCTATGGGCTGACATTTCGGTTGGTTGGGATTTTTTCAGGAGTTGGGCAGTGGACTGGCCTGCTTTCAGTTCCCCATTACAGCGCACGGGGAGCTCGCTTTGTTCTCGGTTGTGGCTGGTTGGGTCGGTTGTTGGTGTGGTGTTTGGTTTTCCAGTGGTGCTGCGATGGGTTTCTGCCATGCTTGGGGTTTTGTTTGAGCTTTTCCCTTGGTGTTGGTTGTGGGACTTTGGGTGCGCGCTACTTTTGTGATGCTTTTCTTCTTTTCTGGTGTGTGATTTGAGTGATCAGGGGGCCTGTTTTCTTCCTGTGCTCTGCCTGTTGCATCTAGTGCTTCGCTGTTTGGAGTTACGATTTCTTTCAGGGCTACGCTCCCTGGGGTCAGTATTGGGTGTTGACGTTTTGTCCCATTTTCTCTGGCTGTAGTTCCGGAGGGTTGCTTCTGCGGCCGGCCCATGGGTCCTTGGGGAGAGTGGTGTAATTCTTGGTCCGCTTTGGTGGCTCCTGCGGTTTGGTCGCACTCACGGTACGGCGCTTGCGAGTGGTTAGTGTTGGTGTGGAGGCCGGGATGTCTACAGTCGAGGAGGGTCCTGGAGGTTCCAGAGGGTCTGTGGACGGCGGATAAAAACTTTAAAAAAAATAAATAAATAAATATTGGTTTCCATACCTGGAATGCCCCTTGATGTAACCTTATAAGGCTCTGATTTACTGTTTCGTTTTAATAGGATGTGATAATGGAAGTTATCTGCTGTGTCACCTCTCCTAGGAGGTTCGAGATTTGGGCAGTGTTCTCAGTGTATCCAAATAACATTCTGAGTATGTGATGCTGGGATCTTCACCTGTTAATGTGAATCACCTACAAAAAAAATTTAAAAAAATAAAAAAATTGGTTGGCTTTCCCGCTGTGCTGCGATCCAGTGGGGTGCGGTTGGCGCACGGCACATGGCAGGGGGTGATTTTCTTTCTGCTTTGCAGGTGGTGTATACCTAGGGGGCCCGCGAGTGGGTGGTGTATACCTAGGGGCTGGGCCCGCGAGTGGGCGGCCTTGCTGTCGGCGACCGTTTTTTTCCTATCATTTTTGGGTCGCTTGGTGGCGGCTGCGGGTCGGGTTTTTGGTTGTCGTTTTGCGTAATTTTTCTGATCCGAGATTTTGCGCTAGCTTTTTTCAGTGCTATGTGGATGGGGCACTTTTTCTTTCTCCTCGTCTCCTTCCATGGGACTTGGGTGTCCGTGTTTTTGGGTGCCTATTTTGTGCGTTTCATGGAAAAAGTTAAAAAAAATAAATAAATAAAAAAAGGCCCGTCGGTCCGAGACTGTTTAGGCGATCCGGGAGACGCAGCTCGTGCTCCATGAGGGTCCATGAATGACTGTTTTGTGAGTTCGGGATTTGCTCTCTTTTTGTATCGGGGCCGGCGGAGGTGGATGGGGTTTCCGGAGAGGGTAGCGCTGCACATGGGGCGCATGCGATCTGCATGTTGTGTTGCTATTTTCGCCCAGTTTGATGTTTCCCATGTGTGTTTTTGTTTTAAGAGCGGCTTTTCGCAAGGTGGTGCGAGTGCTGCAGCACTCTTCGGTGTATGGGCAAGTCTGAGAGAGAAGTTCACACGGGTTATTTAAAATAAAAAAATAAATAAATTTTTTTAAAAAATGGTCCTGGTGGCAGGTACCTCGGATTTCCTGGAGAGGAAATGTGTTGAGCAGATTTCCTGGAGAGGAAATGTGTTGAGCGGATTTCCTGGAGAGGAAATGTGTTGAGCGGATTTCCTGGAGAGGAAATGTGTTGGGCGGATTTCCTGGAGAGGAAATGTTTTGGGTGTGCCGGGGGGCTGAGGTGGCCCCAGGTGTTGGCTATCCAGTTTCTCTTGGGTGGGGGTCGGAGCCCAGTGTAGGGCTAACTGGTCTCCTCCGTGGCGGTAAGAAGACGGTAAAAGCGGGGTCAACCCGGGGTAGACCTCCACACAGGACAGTGTGGCAGCACCTCTCGGGTTGGTAAGAAGCCAGTCGGTGTCTTTGTTACAGTTAAATTGTTATTTATATAAGTAATTTTATAAATAAAGCTGGGGCCGATACCCACCCACGGAAAAGTTAAATTGTTGTTGTGTCAGTTATTATTTAATTAATTATTGTAATAAGGGGGAGGGGTAGTTATAGCCTGCTAGGAGCTAATTGGGTCTCAACAGTCTGGAGGGGCAAGCTGTGCATAACTAGCTTGCCCCCTGACTGGTGAGCAGTTAGCAGTGAAGAAATGTACAGGCAAGGTTTTTTAGCCCCCTCCCCCGCCTGTAAAACTTGCCAGTGGCTACAGTGGTATGTCCCATGGGTAGGGGGGAAGGAGTGCACCAATCAGGGGTTTAATAGTTTCCCGGCCTTTCAGAGGCCCTCCCCTGGGTATTTATAGCTGTGGTGCCTCCCTTCCCCCTCAATCTGCCCAAGACCCGGAGTTTTGCCCTCCCTCCCTCCCTTTTTTTGTATCTCTGTTTCTTGTAAGTCACAGCTTGGCGGTAAGAAGACGGTGAAAGCGGGGTCAACCCGGGGTAGACCTCCACACAGGACAGTGTGGCAGCACCTCTCGGGTTGGCAAGAAGCCAATCGGTGTCTTTGTTACAGTTAAATTGTTATTTATATAAGTTATTTTATAAATAAAGCTGTGGCCGATTCCCACCCACGGAAAAGATAAATTGTTGTTGTGTCAGTTATTATTTAATTAATTATTGTAATAAGGGGGAGGGGTAGTTATAGCCTGCTAGGAGCTAATTGGGTCTCAACAGTCGTGTGTATATGGAGGGCTGCGTATGTGTGTGTATGGAGGGCTGCGTATGTGTGTGTATGGAGGGCTGCGTATGTGTGTGTATGGAGGGCTGCATATGGAATCAGTGTATGTGTGTATATGGGACTGTGTATGTATTTCCTTAGGGACACAGGGAGATTTATCAGTCAGCCTGAAACCCTAATTGTCTGTTTTTTCCCACACCAACCAATCACAGGTCAACTTTTAAACTTGTATGAGCTCTTGTAAAGTGAAAGCTGAGTTGTGATTGGTTCCTATGGGAAAAAACAGTCAATTTTGGTTCCAGGCTTATTGATAAATCAGGGCCACAGGGTGTAAATGTACACCCTGTGCCTGCTCCTGAACTATGGAGTGTACTCAGGAGCTGAGCCCGCTTCATAGCCAGTTAATAAAAGTTAATATATGTGAATAAGTCCCTTACCTGATAAGTTTCAATCACCCCTTTTTTTAATTAAAACAATGTAAACAAAAATAAACACGTCATATCAGCGCTTACATAAATGTCCAAACTATTAATATATAACGTTAAAGGAGAACTGCAGTGGAATATAACTTATCCCCCATGCGAAGGAAAGAATTGCGCATTTTTTTTTTGTGGGACCAATTGTACTTTGTAATGAAACCTCTCATTTTACCATAAAATGTACTGCAAACCCCCAAAAAAAGAATTTTAGGGAGGAAATTTAAATGAAAACCAAAATTTTGCACATTTTGGAGGGTTTGTTTTTCACACTGTACACTTTACGGTAAAAATGACATGTGTTCTTTATTCTGTGGGTCAATACGATTAAAATGATACCCATGGCTAGATACTTTACTTTTATATTTTTGTACCGCTTAAAAAAAATCTAAAACTTTTTGTACAAAATCAGTAATCTAAAATCGCCCTATTTTGACCACCTATAACTTTTTCATTTTTCAGTATATAGGGCGGTATGAGGGCTCATTTTTTGTGCTGTCATCTGTACTTTATTTAGATACCACATTTGCATATATAAAACTTGTAGATAATTTTTTATTAATTTATTTTTTAATAAAATGTGACAAACAAGCAGCATTTTTGGACATTTTCTTATTTTTTTACGTTTACGCCATTCACCGAACGGGATCATAAACAATATATTTTGATAGTTTGGACATTTACGCACGCGGCGATACCAAATATGTTTATTATAAAAAAATTACGCTTTTTGGGGGTAAAATGGGAAAAACTGACAATTTTCATTTTTATTGGGGGAGGGGATTTTTCACTTTAAAAAAAAAACTTTTTATCTTTAAATTTTTCAACTTTTTTTGTTTACACTTTTTATGTCCCCATAGGGGACTATCTATAGCAATCCTTTGATTGCTAATACTGTGCATTGCTATGTATAGGACATAGCACTGCTCAGTATTATCGGTGATATTCTGCTCGATCGCAGACCAGAGCAGAAGACCCTAGGAGACAGCCGGAGCTAGGTAAGGGGACCTCCGGCTGTCATGCTGGATGATCGGATTGCCGCGGCAGCTCTGCGGGTGATCCGATCATCCAATCAAAGTGCCGCAATGCTGCAGATGCCCTGATCTGTATTGATCACGGCATCGGACGCGTTAATGGCGGACATCCGCGCGTTCGGAACCAGCCGTGTATGACGCGAGCACCCTTCCGATGCTCGCGGTCATACACAGGACGTAAATGTACGTCCTGGTGCGGGAAATCCCGCCAAACCAGGACGTACATTTACGTCCGTGGTCGTTAAGGAGTTAATGAAAATTTGTCAAACACCTGAGGGGTATAGTTTCCAAAATTGGGTCACATGTGGGTATTTATTGTTTATGTCAGAACCGCTGTAAAATCACCAATTTAGGCCTCAAATGTACATGGTGCGCTCTCACTCCTGAACCTTGTTGTGCTCCCGCAGAGCATTTTACGCCCACATATGGGGTATTTCCATACTCAGGAGAAATTGTGTTACAAATTTTGGGGGTCTTTTTTTCCTTTTACCGCTTGTGAAAATAAAAAGTATGGGGCAACCCCAGCATGTTAGTGTAAACATTTTAATCTTTTTACACTAACAGGCTGGTGTAGCACCCAACTTTTCCCTTTCATAAGGGGTAAAAGGAGAAAAAGCCCCCAAAAATTTGTAGTGCAATTTCTCCCGAGTACGGAAATACCCCATATGTGGCCCTAAACTGTTTCCTTGAAATACAACAGGGCTCCGAAGTGAGAGAGCACCATGCGCATTTGAGGACTAAATTAGGGATTGCATAGGGGTGGACATAAGGGTATTCTACGCCAGTGATTCCCAAACAGGGTGCCTCCAGCTGTTGCTAAACTCCCAGCATGCCTGTACAGTCAGTGGCTGTCCAGAAATGCTGGGAGTTGTTGTTTTGCAACAGCTGGAGGCTCCGTTTTGGAGACTGCTGTACAATATGTTTTTCATTTTTATTGTGGGGGACAGTGTAAGGGGTGTATATGTAGTGTTTTACCCTTTCATTTGTGTCTGTGTTTTCAGAGTACATTCGCACTGGCGTGTTACGATGAGTTTCCCACTAGGAGTTTGGGCTGCGGCAAAAAATTTGCCGCAGCCCAAACTTGAAGCAGGAAACTTACTGTAAACCTGCCTGTGTGAATGTACCCTGTACATTCACATGGGGGGGGGGGGGGGGGCAAACCTCCAGCTGTTTTAAAACTACAACTCTCAGCATGCACTGACTGACCGTGCATGCTGGGGGTTGTACTTTTGCAACAGCTGGAGGCACACTGGTTGGAAAACCTTCAGTTAGGTTCTGTTACCTAACTCAGTATTTTCCAACCAGTGTGCCTCCAGCTGTTGCAAAACTACAACTCCCAGCATGTACTGATCACCGAAGGGCATGATGGGAGATGTAGTTATGCAACAGCTGGAAGTACGCAACTACAACTCCCAGCATGCCAAGACAGCTGTTTGCTGTTTGGGCATGCTGGGATTTGCAGTTTTGCAATATCTGGAGGGCTACAGTTTATAGACCACTGCACTGTGATCTCCAAAGCGTGGACCTCCAGATGTTGCAAAACTACAAATCCCAGCATGCCCAGACAGCAAACAGCTGTTTGGGCATGCTAAGAGTTGTAGTTTTGCAAGACCTGGAGGGATACAGTTTAGCGACCACTGTATAGTGGTCTCAGACTGTAGCCCTCCAGATGTTGCTAGGCAACTTACCAACTTCCGAAGGATCCAGGGAACCATCCTCTTCTGCTGCACGACATCGCCACCAGCCGATCACCATCGCTCGCAGCCTCAGGATGGGTAAATGGATCTTCTGCCCCCGGTCCTTTGTCGGTTCCCCGTTCTGCCCCGCCTATTGTGGGTGGGCAGAATGGGGAAAATGAAAGTTAACCCCCCCGCCTCCGATCTGCTATTGGTGGTCGCGTCTAGACCACCAATAGCAGAGATAAGAGGGGTGGCACCCCTGCCACCTCACTCCTATCCCTTCAGGGGGATCGTGGGTGTCTTAGACAACCACGATCCCCCTTATATTCCGGGTCGCCAGGGTCACCATAGACCCGAATGACCCGGAATTGGCGCAAATCGCAAGTGTGAATTCATTAGCAATTTGCGCCGATCACCGACATGGGGGGTCTGATGACCCCCCTGGGCATTTGCGTAGGGTGCCTGCTGATCGATATCAGCAGGCACCCCGGTCCCGCTCGGTGCAAGACGGGGACCGAAAGTCCCACGGGCGTATGGATACCCCCTGGGTCCTTAAGGGATTAAACCTAATTTACATTTCAACCCATGATGGTGTCCTGCTAAGCAGACCACATTATAAAAGTGCTGAACCCTGTGATTTAGAACTGGCGGACTATCTGATGTGTATACTGGACTATCTGATGTGTATACTGGACTATCTGATGTGTATACTGGACTATCTGATGTGTATACTGGACTATCTGATGTGTATATTGGACTATTTGATGTGTATACTGGACTATCTGATGTGTATACTGGACTATCTGATGTGTATACTGGACTATCTGATGTGTATATTGGACTATCTGATGTGTATACCGGACTATGTGATGTGTATACCAGACTATCTGATGTGTATATTGGACTATCTGATGTGTATACTGGACTATCTGATGTGTATACTGGACTATGTGATGTGTATACGGGACTATCTGATGTGTGTACTGGACTATCTGATGTGTATACTGGATTATCTGATGTGTATACTGGACTATCTGATGTGTATACGGGACTATCTGATGTGTGTCCTGGACTATCTGATGTGTATACTGGACTATCTGATGTGTATTCTGGACTATCTGATGTGTATACTGGACTATCTGATGTGTATATTGGACTATCTGATGTGTATACTGGACTATCTGATGTGTATACTGGACTATCTGATGTGTATACTGGACTATCTGATGTGTATACCGGACTATCTGATGTGTATATAGGGCTATCTGATGTGTATACTGGACTATCTGATGTGTGTACTGGACTATCTGATGTGTATACTGGACTATCTGATGTATATACTGGACTATCTGATGTGTGTACTGGACTATCTGATGTGTATACTGGACTATCTGATGTGTGTACTGGACTATCTGATGTGTATACTGGACTATCTGATGTGTGTACTGGACTATCTGATGTGTATATTGGACTATCTGATGTGTATACTGGACTATCAGATGTGTATACTGAACTATCTGATGTGTATACTGGACTATCTGATGTGTATACTGGACTATCTGATGTATATACTGGACTATCTGATGTGTATACTGGACTATCTGATGTGTATACTGGACTATCTGATGTGTATACTGGACTATCTGATGTGTGTACTGGACTATCTGATGTGTATACTGGACTATCTGATGTGTATACTGGACTATCTGATGTGTATACTGGACTATCTGATGTGTGTATTGGATTATCTGATGTGTATATTGGATTATCTGATGTGTATATTGGACTATCTGATGTGTATACTGGACTATCTGATGTGTATACTGGACTATCTGATGTGTATACTGGACTATCTGATGTGCATATTGGACTATCTGATGTGTATACTGGACTATCAGATGTGTATACTGAACTATCTGATGTGTATACTGGACTATCTGATGTGTATACTGGACTATCTGATGTGTATACTGGACTATCTGATGTGTATACTGGACTATCTGATGTGTATACTGGACTATCTGATGTGTATACTGGACTATCTGATGTGTATACTGGACTATCTGATGTGTGTACTGGACTATCTGATGTGTATACTGGACTATCTGATGTGTATACTGGACTATCTGATGTGTATACTGGACGATCTGATGTGTATACTGGACTATCTGATGTGTATACTGGACTATCTGATGTGTATACTGGACTATCTGATGTGTATACTGGACTATCTGATGTGTATACTGGCTTTCTGACTCTGTCCCAATGACAGGTGTTAAGAGAAGGATGAGACATGTTTTTTTATTTATATATTTATTAAGAATAATACACAGGATAAATGTCCGTCCTCGGCTCCCGGCTGTAGTCATAGGCCTCAGTATTCACTATTCTACAGGATGGTTCTGTTCCGGGTCCGGTATCTTGGTCCTCAGGCTGACGTTAATGTCATTTCTGGAAATCTTTACTGACAAATGCTGTAAATCTGTATAGTGGGTCACATGGTATAAGGTGACGCCGCAGAATCCCAGGTATTCAGCCACCATGACGGGGACATACATAATCTCCTCGCAGTGTCCGGTGCACAGATCCGTATAGAAGGAGACCTGACCGACACTGAAGAGCAGCAGCACCACAGAAGTCACTAAGGTGGAGGCCAGCCTTATATGGCAAACAATCCGGCTGCTGTATGACCTTTTGTATAGGAATCCAGCTTGGCACACATTATATATGGCTCCACAAATAAATGCCATACCTGAGCTGATCCTGTGTATTGTAGGATTGTTCCCCATAGTAAATACGGCATTCAGGGCTGTTCCTATGCACATGATGCATCCTAAGGTAAACAAGATCTTCTGGTAAATCCTAAAATGCTTCGCAGATGGTTCAGAGCGCAGGAACATAAATCGGTGCTGCAGGTAGGTGACGGCAACTCCTATGATGGGTGCACCAAAGAACACAACCTTATATATTATCCACACAGGATATCCTACAGCCGTGTCACTGATAAACGGCTGTCTGCTATGTCCTAGGGCGATGGTCAAGGTGACAAGAGTGCTGAGGCCCAAAAGGTTCCATGTGACCCAAAGGATAGGCAAGAACCCTAATCCCTGGATCTCCATGGCACAAAGAAACAACACAAATCGCTGAGATAAAGGAAAGATTCGCTAAGCAAAAGCCGCTGTCTCTGTCCAACTCTCTCTGTGTAATCAGATTGTCAGGCGGGGTTTTCTATAGGCTCGGAACTCGATGATGTCACATCTGTGATGTCATTCTTTGGTTCATCTCGGTAACACCATCATGCTGCATACTGATTGGTCCTCAGTGTTGTAGATCTTTATGCAGACAATCCTGGCATCACGTTTGCTGATATTTAGTGTTTCCACAGTCAAATAAAACTAGTAATGGCTGAATCCACATTTCAACAGGGTTTTCCAAAATCTCTTTCAACATGAATTCATCTGAATATAACCTTATGTATCTGTAATTCTGCCAATTCTCTTCTTTTACTACAAAGGTTAATGTTTTGTCAGATGTACAACATATAAAAAGGTTTTTAACATTTCTGTGACTGCTCAGTGGTTAAAAAACAAACACAAAACCATTGCAGATGGGGTTGTACTTGGATATATTTGTACATTTGTAGATGTCCATATTATATTTTATTGTTTTCTGTGTAAAGTCCAATACAAAGAAAATATGTTGAAAAAATTCTGCACTTTTCTTTCTTTCTTATTTTTTTTTTTTTAAAGCTCTTTTGTTCGACGCCGCTCCGTTTAGGAGGCGGCGTCTCAGACTGGCAAAGAGGGGGTTAAATAAAGTTAGAAGAAAAAATAAAATGAGGAGCTGGAGAAATAGGGGGGAGGCGGAACCTAGAAGGGTAGGAGGACAGGGATAGGCTAGGTTAACAGGAAGGGGAGGAGGAGTAATAGGGGATAAAATGTGTTGCTGAGGCTTGCGGCTTCCTCTTTGTGGAGTCCCCGGCAAGTGTGAAGATTCCCGCCCACCCACCCCTTTTACGTTCTGTTTTGGTATTAAAAAAAAATAAAAAATTTGGAATAGTTGGTATAAAAAAAAAAAATTATGTTAATTTGTGTCGGTGTTTTATCCCTTGGTTATAGGTGGGTCCCGTGGGACTTTTAGGGCTCTTCGGCTGAATGGTTCCTGTTGGGTCGTTGTGACCTTGGGATCTGGTGATGTGGAGCGGGTTGTGGTTTGGTTCCCGTTTTAATGTTGTTCTCTTTTAGGCTAAGTCACAGCGTGGCGGAGGAGAAATTTGGAGGAGATTTTCCTGGAGAGTAGAGTGTGATGCCCGTCGAAGAGGGCGGCCGGCTGACCGCTTACCTCTGAGAGTGTTCAATCAGAAGTTCGGATATAAATTGTTTATTTTAATGGTTATTAAATAAACGCTGTGGCCGACCCCCAGTTGTCCAGCAAAAGCAAGAAGTGGTCAGTGTTTTTATTATATCCAGCGAACAGTTAGAAACATAAATAAACTGAAGGTCACCTATTGTCAGTCTAAAAGAAACCAAGAATAAGTCCGTACAATGCTTTTCTAACATACATATTATTACAACAGTTCTTTGGGTCAGCTGATTGACAGCCCTTCTTTAGTTACACAATATACCTGTATCTTGGCCCCCATAGACATCACATGGTAACAGTACCTACTGCGTCCATCGGTTTCATGGCCGTCCTGTGGGGGCTACACACGACCACTTTCACCCCCTTTTCTTATGTTTATAATTAAAAGTTTGTTAAAAAAAAAATTGGGGAAGGAAAACAAATTAAATTAACTCAACCTGTCTCAGGTAGCCCCTCCCCCCTCCCCCGGTGACATATTTACCATAGAGCCGGTATCGGCGTCTTGCACTATGGAATAACAGCACGTGCCTCATTGGTCTGTGTAGATTACTGAGGTCTGGTGCGCTCCTATATTTGCAAATAACTATAAAAATGTGCAGTTTAAACAAGGTAATAGGTAATTTCCCATTGGCCTCCTGAAATGCTGCTATGAAGGAAGGTTTGGGTTACACCTGGAATCAATTACCTCCAAACTGAGATGAGGAAATGTAAATGGAGACGTGAATGGCCCTGTTTATTATGTTTATTTATACTGTAAAATATATTGTATCTGCGCTGCATTTTGGATCCACATATTATATCAAAACTCAAGAGTCTCAAAGAAAAGGGATAAAAATACCAGGGAAGAGGGGCGTAGGAACCCTCACAATTCTGGGGGATAACATTTTAATTGGTTGTTTTGCAAGGGCGGAGCCACAAAGGACCAGAGGGGGTGGAACCATTCAATGTTGGGTGACGCTGGAAAATTGAGCTTCAGGCTCCTCAGCACAGGTACCTTCAGGGAGCAGTGAATTCAGGAGACCGGGACCTGTCAGGACTGTGGGAGGTCAGGATCTGTCAGGACTGTGGGAGGTCAGGATCTGTCAGGACTGTGGGAGGTCAGGATCTGTCATGACTGTGGGAGGTCAGGATCTGTCAGGACTGTGGGAGGTCAGGATCTGTCAGGACTGTGGGAGGTCAGGATCTGTCAGGACTGTGGGAGGTCAGGATCTGTCAGGACTGTGGGAGGTCAGGATCTGTCAGGACTGTGGGAGGTCAGGATCTGTCAGGACTGTGGGAGGTAGGCTGTGTGTGCGGTCAGGACGGGGAGTTCTCTACAGCCTGTGTAGACACAAAAACACCTTAACGTCACAGGGTGTATATGTATGCCCTGATTGCAGTACTAGTGTATGAAGTGCACTTACTTGCTGAGCGCGCTTCATTCCTGGTAAGTATTGACTGCAATTATCAGCAATCACGCCCCTCCCCTAATAAAAGTGTAAATCACCCCCTTTACCCAATAAAGTAATGTGGTGTCACTGCGTGTGGAAATGTCCAAACTATTAAAATATAACGTCAGTGGTGTAAACATAAAAAAAATTCCAGAATTTCTGATTTTTGGTCACTTCAAGAAAAAAATTAATAAAAAGGATTAAAAAAAAGTTCATTCAAAACAAAAATGGTTCAAAAACTACAGATTATGGCACAAAATATGAGCCCTCATACAGCTATTTATAGGGAAAAAAGGGTTATAGGGTCAGAAAAGGAAAATTTTAAGCATACTAATTTTCACCCAAAAAGCTTTAATTTTATAAAAGTAGTAAGATAAAACAAAACCTATATAAATTGGGTATCATTGTATGGACCTACAGAATAAAGATAGTATTGTCTGTGGTAGAAGGGCTGACGTACGTTACCTTTATGAAATGGCGCACAGCATGTGATCAATTTGTCTGAGCCATACACAGCGAGGAGAAATGATCTCAGCACAGACAATTTTACACTGAAAGAAAAAGTGTCTGTGTTCTGTGCTGTGTGTGGCTGCATGCTGACCCTCTGCTGACCCTCTGCTGACCCTCTGCTGACCCCCTGCTGACCCCCTGCTGACCCTCTGCTGACCCCCTAGAACTTCTTTATTTTTCCATATACACGGCTGTATGAGGGCTTATTTTTTGTGCCATGATCTGTAGTTTTAACATGTTTTATATTTTATTTATTTATATTTTTACTTCTGTGAAATGTGAAAAGAGGGTAAATTATTTTTTGGGGGAGGGGCCTATTCACATTCATTTAAACTCAGGGTGTGCTGGGAGTTGTAGTTGTGTACCATAAAGAGAGACACATTAGAGCTGCAAGCCCCAGCCTTTAACTCTCCAAATGTTGCAAAACTACAACTCCAAACATGTCCTAACAGTCAGGGCATGCTAGTAGTTGTAGTTTTGTACCCTACAGAGAGACCTGTTAAGGCAGTGTGTCCTTATGGGTTCTGGGGACTATGTTTAGGAGAAGGATCTGGCATCTATGTTTGGGGGAAGAGTGTGGTCTGGGGTCTGTACCCAGCCAAGCTGTCATGAGAGGGCAGCATGTTATATGTGTATGGTGGCTGGGGGGGGGGTGAGCTGCAGATGGGGAGCAGAGCTCGGTGACGGTACCTTCAGCTTCCCTGTGGCGGCGGCTCTTTGTACACACTCCTGGCCGATGGCTCGGGGGAGGAGAAGCCCTGTCTTGCTCCAGTGGGCTCAGGCCGCCCCTCTGTTCTATGGGAATGCAGAGGCCAGCCTGGCTGCTTGTTATTCGGCTGCTGTGCCTGATTAACAAGTGTCCTGACCTGCTGTGCGGGACCATAGCGCTTAGCGACACCCTCTGTATATTCCTGCCAATGCCCAGGGCCGGACTGGGTGTGAAAACCAGCCCTGGAAACAATTACATACCAGCCCCATAGTGCTGTGTCATTATACCAGCACGTCGTCATTTTCTTCTTCATAAAAGGTAAACCAGGGGTAGACATCCTGTTGCCACTCCAGATGTTGTGGACTACACCTCCCATGATGCTTTGCAAGCCTTATTGGAGATGTAGTCCAAAACATCTGGAGAGTCGAAGGTTACCTACCCCTGCTCTAAACCAAAAATATATCCTATTGCAATATATAAGACCATCACCCTAGTCTTACTCCCTCAACCTGTTTACATTTCCATCCCCACAAATATATAATATTAAAATATATAATCACCACAGCCCAAGTTGCCTAACTTTAGACCCCTACATAATATAATCTAAGAATGCCTCATCTCAAATTCCCATGTCAGATCTTTCCCGTCCTCCACTGTTTCCTGAGCTCTAATACAATGCTGACTCCCCTCCTGAGCTCTAATACAATGCTGACTCCCCTCCTGAGCTCTAATACAATGCTGACTCCCCTCCTGAGCTCTAATACAATGCTGACTCCCCTCCTGAGCTCTAATACAATGCTGAATCCCCTCCTGAGCTCTAATACAATGCTGACTCCCCTCCTGAGCTCTAATACAATGCTGACTCCCCTCCTGAGCTCTAATACAATGCTGACTCCCCTCCTGAGCTCTAATACAATGCTGACTCCCCTCCTGAGCTCTAATACAATGCTGAATCCCCTCCTGAGCTCTAATACAATGCTGACTCCCCTCCTGAGCTCTAATACAATGCTGACTCCCCTCCTGAGCTCTAATACAATGCTGACTCCCCTCCTGAGCTCTAATACAATGCTGACTCCCCTCCTGAGCTCTATTAGAATGCTGACTTCCTAATCTAATACACTGCAGACCCCGCTCCCCCAATATACTGCTGAACCCCTCCCCCTAATAAACTGCTGTTCCACCCCCCCCCTAATTCTGACCCCCCTCCTCTCCCATCCCCCCTAATTCACTATTGATCCCCCTCCCCCTAATATACTGATGATCCCCTCCCCTTAATACACTGCTGCCCCCCCCAATGCTGACCCCCCTCCTCTCCCATCCCCCCTAATACACTGCTGATCCTCCTCCCATCCCCCTGAATACAATGCTGATACCTTCTCACCTAATACAATGCTGATCCACCCTCCCCCTAATACCATGCTGATCGCCCCTCCCCCTAATACAATGCTGATTCCCCCTCCCCCTAATACAATGCTGATATCCCCATCCCCCTAATACAATTCTGGTGTCCCGGTACCGTATTTCATACTGTACCTTAGTTAGGGGTCCCCAAAGTCAGAGTTCCTAGGAACTGTGGGGGTCCGCTTCTCTAGTCATCCCCTAGTCACCCCTCATATGGTTAATATTCTGCTAAATTATATGTAAATGCTGTATATAATATGTATGCTTACCTGCATAGCATTGCAGGACCTTAGGTCATGTGACTCGCTTTAGAACTCTATGGTAGGTAAAAGGATCTTTGGAGGTTCATGGGTCATGTGATTACCCATAATGCTATGTAAAGCTCATTGATAGATGGTCTGGGCCAATCCTAAAACGGCCAGCCCCTGCCCATATAAGGGAGCTTCAGCCAATAGACGCTCTCTTGGGTTGCTGACACTTCATGAGGACAGACCTCCGCAACTTACAACGACTGCTACTAGGCCACAGCCTGCCAGCCTCGGCCTGAAACGAAACAGTGAGTTCTTACAACTTCCCAGCTTATGCTAGCGAGACCTCTGGACCTAAACATACCCCTAAATCCAGTGGATCTATGCTTACAAAATCCTACTAATCTAAAGAACTTACAAAAGTCCCAACTATACATCAATCTCAGCTGCGCTGTACATAGACTTTGTTATAAAGACTGTTCCTGTTATCCCATGTTAGAGAAAATCTTCAGTAAAGTTTCTGAAAGTTTTCAGCAAAGCTCTGGTTGTGGACATTGCATCTATTCTACATCTCCCTATCGGAGGAATGTCTTCTAAGGGACTGACATCTGCTAATTTGTGTTTGTTTGTTTTTTGCTAACTTCTTTGGTTTTTCAGCAACAACCATGTTCAAGAAAGTGTGCCTAGCAGGACTATGCTAAGACTGTTCCAAGTTTTGCAACGTAACCATTAAGCTTATGCCTGACCGTCAGGTCAAGAGACTCCTAGCCTACAGGAGATTCGTAAGATTTGTAGGTGGACTGCATATCCTTACACGCCAGTTTTGTGTATATACCTCAAAATTACTTCTAGTGTAGGTGGACTGCTGATCCTTACACGCCAGTTTTGTGTATATGCCTTATACCTCCATAGTAACGTAAGAGTTTCTTGCTAAAAAATTGCACTTATCAGGTGTATGTACCTGAACCCTGTTGGAGTGTTTAATAAATATTTCTGCTAGTATAAGAAAATGTAAGTAGTTGTACACAGGAAAAAAAATTCTGCCTTGTGTCTGTGTACATAAAAATGTAAATGGGTATTGTACACAGAAAAATGTCTGCTTAAATGCACGTGCACACAAAAGGTGAAATGAAAATAATTCTTGTACACATGTACATACACTAGTAAATTTTAAAGGTGTTGTAGTAGTTGCTTAAAAGGTGACTCTCTCAGCTCCTCTGAGAGTATCATTACTGTCACCCATCACCAGCACCTGTCACAGGGTAAACTACCCTTAAGATACCAAGACTGATCTTCCAAATAGTATCTGTACACATAGTACATCACATAAATCACTTAAGGAGTACTTATCTCATTCTAACTTAGTACACCAAAATAGACTATATCTCACATTAAGAAGAAAAAAACAACACTTTAGGAATTGTAGCCTAACTCGTTGTACGATTCCTGCCACTGTTATGTACACTAATTTCTCTTTTCTCTCTACGTGTGTGAGATGCCCTGCCCGGCCAGCAGGTGCTCTTGCGAGCTAAAAATTGATGCACGTATTTACTAAAGTTAACCTAGGTAAGGTTATACTGTTGTGTTCTAGGGGTAAGAGCGTGTAGCCAATAGACCCTAGTAGCTAGCTTATTGGTAGACAGCCTCAGGCAAGCCAATATAACTTTTGTGTACAAGCAGGTAACTTAAATGGCAAAAAGAAAATGTTTAGTGAGATATAAAAATGTCTAGAAAGCTTGAGAAATGTTTTAGAGAGCTTTAAAAATGTCTAGGAAGCTTGAGAAATGTCTAGAGAGCTTCATAAATGTATAGAAAGCTTTAAAATGTCTAGTGAGATAACGCTAGTCAGAGAAAATAGAATTTTTTTTGTCAAGATGTGTATAATGTATGGTAATTTCATCCTTAGTCCTAGTTCCTCTGCCTTAGGGGACAGGCGTCGGGGTCGACTTGTTTTAAGTAAGGGGGTTTGTGGTGTCCCGGTACCGTATTTCATACTGTACCTTGGTTAAGAGTCCCCAAATTCAGAGTTCCTAGGAACTGTGGGGGTCGGCTTCTCTAGTCATCCCCTAGTCACCCCTCATATAGTTAATATTCTGCTAAATTATATGTAAATGCTGTATATAATATGTATGCTTACCTGCATAGCGTCGCAGGACCCTAGTTCATGTGACTCGAGTTAGAACTCTATGGTATGTAAAAGGACCTTTGGAGGTTCATGGGTCATGTGATTACCCATAATGCTTTGTAAAACTGATTGACAGATGGTCTGAACCAATCCTAAAACGGCCAGCCCCTGCCCATATAAGGGAGCTTCAGCCAATAGACGCTCTCTTGGGTTGCTGACACTTCATGAGGACAGACCTCCGCAACTTACAACGACTACTACTAGGCCACAGCCTGCCAGCCTCGGCCTGAAACAGTGAGTTCTTACAACTTCTCAGCTTATGCTAGCGAGACCTCTGGACCTAAACATACCCCTAAATCCAGCAGATCTATGCTTACAAAATCCTACTAATCTAAAGAATTTACAAAGATCCCAACCATGCGTCAATCTCAGCTGCGCTGTACATAGACTTTGTTATAAAGACTGTTCCTGTTATCCCATGTTACAGAAAATCTTCAGTAAAGTTTCCGAAAGTTTTCAGCAAAGCTCTGGTTGTGGACATTGCATTTATTCTACATCTCCCTATCGCTTTTGGGAAGGGTGGCGATAGGCCAAGCATCACAGTATTAACCCTCACCCTGGCGTCACGATTGACAAGAGTTAATTATACCTGTGATATACCTTACAGCAACACCCCAACTGCCATACACTTCTCCCCAAGGCACCACACAATACTGATCACGCCCTCCCCCATTTACAATGCTGACTCACCTTCCCTTCCATCCCCCCAAAACACTGCTGCCATCCCCCCTAATACACTGCTGATCCCCCCTCCCCCCTAATACACTGCTGATTCCCTCTCTTATCCCCCCTAATACAATGCTGTTCACCCCCTCCCCCTAATACAATGCTGATCCCCCCCCCCCGGGCCCCTCTAATACACTGCTGTATCCCACTCCTGTCCCCCTCCACTTAATACAATGCTGTCCCTCCCCCCCCCCCCCCCCCCCCAGGGCCAGATTAAGGCTGCCTGGAAGACGGAGCACTTCATTATGATGTTCCCCCACATTAGGTGCATGATAATTCCCCCACATTAGGTGCAGTATAAGTCCCCGCACATTAGGTTGGCAGTACAAGTCCCCGCACATTAGGTTGGCAGTACAGTTCCCTCACATTAGGTGTGCAGTACAGTTCCCCCACATTAGGTGTGCAGTACAGTTCCCCCACATGAGGTGCAGTACAGTTCCCCCACATTAGGTGCAGTATAGTCCCGAACATTAGGCTGGCAGTATAGTTCCCCACATTAGGTTGGAAGTTTAGTTCCCCACATTTGGTCTGCAGTATAGTCCCCCACATTAGGTATGCAGTATAGTTCCCCACTTTAGGTGCAGTGTAGCTCCCCCACATTAGGTGCAGTATAGTCCCCCACATTAGGCTGGCAGTATAGTTCCCCACATTAGGTTGGCATTATAGTTCCCCACATTAGGTTGGCAGTAAAGTCCCCCAAATAAGGTTGGCAGTATAGTCCCCCACATTAGGTTGGCAGTATAGTCCCCCACATTACGTACAGTATAGTTCCCCACATTAGGTGCAGTATAGTCCCCCACATTAGGTGCAGTATAGTTCCCCCACATTAGGTGCAGGATAGCTCCCCCACATTAGGTGCAGGATAGTTCCCCCACATTAGGTGCAGTATAGTTCCATCACATTAGGTGCAGTATAGTTCCCCCACATTTGGTGCAGTATAGTTCCCCCACATTAGGTGCAGTATAGTTACCCACATTTGGTGCAGTATAGTCCCCCCACACATTAGGTGCAGTGTAGTTACCCACATTAGTTTGGCAGTATAGTCCCCAACATTAGGTGCAGTATAGTTCCCCACTGGGAAATTTCCTGGTATTTCGGTAGGTCAGCCTGGCCCTGCCAATGCCTAGTCATTTTTCTGAATACGGTCTCTATAGTATGGTCCCTATCTGGCGGTGACTTATGGCAAAAGGAGGGGGGTGGGGGCCGACTTTTTCACAAAAAAGTAGCAGCGATAAATTCCTGACCACTGCTACGCATAAACCAATTTGACTGTGTTCAGTGACTTCTTGCAAATCGGCTGCGGCAAAAAGTCATTTTTACTGAAAAGTGCACTGTGTAGAAACATTGGGGAAGATTTATCAAAACCTATACAGAGGAAAAGTTGCCCAGTTGCCCATAGCAACCAATCAGATCGCTTCTTTCATTTTTCAGAGGCCTTGTTAAAAATGAAATAATCGATCTGATTGGCTGCTTTGGTCAACTGGGTAACTTTTCCTCTGGACAGGTTTTGATAAATCTCCCCCATTAGCCCCAAAAAAGTTTCAAAATGGCGTTTAAAAAAAAAAAATCAATTTGGCCGCACAAAATAGTTTTTTGGTTTACAGTTTGTGCTAAAACGAGTAAAGTCATTACAAAGTACAATTGGTAGTGCGAAAAACAAGCCCCATATGGGTAGATGGTAAATTGAAAGCATTATTATGAGTATTAGAAGGCCAGGAGGAAAAAACTGACTTGCAAAAATGAAAAACTATCCCTCTTAAACCCCTTTCTGCATATGGGCATAAATGTACATGGGGGCTGTGTATTTGTGTATATGGGGCTGCGTATGTGTGTGTATGGAGGGCTGTGTATGCGTGTGTATATGGGGCTGTGTATGTGTGTGTATGGAGGGCTGCATATGTGTGTGTATGGAGGGCTGCGTATGTGTGTGTATGGGGGCTGTGTATGTGTGTGTGTGTGTGTGTGTGTATGGAGGGCTGTGTATGTGTGTATATGGGGCTGTGTATGTGTGTGTATGGAGGGCTGCATATGTGTGTGTGTGGAAGGCTGTGTATGTGTGTATATGGGGCTGTGTATGTGTGTGTGTGTATGGAGGGCTGCGTATGTGTGTGTATGGAGGGCTGCATATGTGTGTATATGGGGGCTGTGTATGTGTTTGTATGGAGGGCTGTGTATGGAGAGCTAAGTGTGTATATGGGGCTGTGTATGTGTGTGTATGGAGGGCTACATATGTGTGTGTATGGAGGGCTACATATGTGTGTGTATGGAGGGCTGCTATTGTGTGTGTATGGAGGGCTGCGTATGTGTGTGTATGGAGGGCTTTGTGTGTGTGTGTATGGAGGGCTTCGTATGTGTGTGTATGGAATGCTGTGTATGTGTGTGTATGGAGGGCTGCGTATGTGTGTATGGAGGGCTGCGTATGTGTGTGTATGGAGGGCTTCGTATGTGTGTGTATGGAGGGCTTCGTATGTGTGTGTATGGAGGGCTTCGTATGTGTGTGTATGGAGGGCTTCGTATGTGTGTGTATGAAGGGCTGCGTATGTGTGTATGGAGGGCTGCGTATGTGTGTGGGGTGTCCCGGTACAGGACCTTGTCCTGTCCCTTGTGTTAAGTCCCCTCAGCTAGAGTCCCTCCATCTCCACAGGGCTCTTCTGCAGGGCTCATATCATTGTATTTACATGTATATTATTTAATATATAGGTAAAATAAATGTATAGTACCCTCCCTGGTCATGTGATCTACATTTGTGAATGTACAGGTATTTAAGGACCGTCCTGGGTCATGTGACATACCCAGAGTTCACTGGATTCAGGACCTACAGGTTTGCTGGCCAATGAGCTTAGTCCAGCCCCCTATTATATAAAGGGCTGTAGTCTGTAAATTCACTCTCTTAGTTCCGGACTATCAAGCAAGCACAATCAGCATATCTTCAATCTCATCTCAAACTAGGCCAAAGCCTAAAGAACCAGCAGCCACTAAAACCGTGAGTTATAAATCTCAACCTACAAATCCTGTGTGACTACTATCCCTACTCAAATCTTATCATTAGTAGCACAGTGGCCTGCTTAAAGCTCATTACTACCAGTCCCAGCAAAGCTTGTGAGGAACCTGCATTCCTGTTGCCTCAGGAGAAGCTGTTTAATTGTAAAGACTGTTGCATACAAGTTCAAGTAAAAGTTTCCAGTTATCTCATAAATCTGCTGTGGACATTCCAGTTATTCTCCCTGACGTTTGTGGGCCGGTTGGCGGCAGGACTTATAACACTAAGCAAACTTCACCCTGGCGTCACGACAAGTAAGGGTGAACACCACCAGACCCTTCATTCACCATTGTAACACCCCTACACCATATGTGTATATCGAGGGCTGTATATGTGTGTGTGTGGAGGGCTGCGTATGTTTGTGTATGGAGGGCTGCGTATGTGTGTGTATGGAGGGCTGTGTATGTGTGTGTATAGAGGGCTGTCTATGTGTGTGTATGGAGGGCTGTGTATGTGTGTGTATAGAGGGCTGTCTATGTGTGTGTATGGAGGACTGTGTATGTGTGTGTATGGAGGTCTGCGTATGTGTGTGTATGGAGGGCTGGATGTGTGTGTGTATGGAGGGCTGCGTATGGGTGTGTATGGAGGGCTGAGTATTTGTATGTGTATGGAGGGCTGCATATGTGTGTGTATGAAGGGCTGCGTATGTGTGTGTATGGAGGGCTGCATATGTGTGTGTATGGAGGGCTGTGTATGTGTGTGTATGGAGGGCTGCGTATGTGTGTGTATGGAGGGTTGCGTATGTGTGTGTATGGAGGGCTGCGTATGTGTGTGTATGGAGGGCTGCGTATGTGTGTGTATGGAGGGCTGCGTATGTGTGTGTATGGAGGGCTGCGTATGTGTTTGTATGGAGGGCTGCGTATTGAATCAGTGTATGTGTGTATATGGGACTGTGTATGTATTTCCTTAGGGACACAGGGAGATTTATCAGTCAGCCTGAAACCCTAATTGTCTGTTTTTTCCCACACCAACCAATCACAGCTCAACTTTCAAACTTGTATGAGCTCTTGTAAAGGGAAAGTTGAGTTGTGATTGGTTGCTATGGGAAAAAACAGACAATTGTGATTCCAGGCTTATTGATAAATCAGGGCCACAGGGTGTAAATGTACGCCCTGTGCCTGCTCCTGAACTATGGAGTGTACTCAGGAGCTGAGCCCGCTTCATAGCCAGTTAATAAAAGTTAATATATGTGAATAAGTCCCTTACCTAATAAGTTTCAATCACCCCATTTTTTAATTAAAACAATGTAAACAAAAATAAACACATGTCATATCAGCGCTTACATAAATGTCCAAACTATTAATATAAAACGTTAAAGGAGAACTGCAGTGGAATATAACTTATCCCCCATGCGAAGGAAAGAATTGCGCATTTTTGGTTACTTCATATACCAGAAAAAAAAATTCAGAAAGTTCCTCAAAAACAAAATTGGTACCAATAAAAACTACAGACAGCACAATAAATTAGCCTCTATACATCACTGTACATGGAAAAATATTTTTTTTTTGTAAAAAAAAAAAAAAAAAAAAGTTGTAAAATAAAACAAAATTTTTATAAACTGGGTATCCTTTTAATTGTATGGACCCACAGGATAAAGATAATGTGTCATTGTTATCAGAAAGTGAACTGCAAAGAAACAGAAGCCTTTAAAATTACAAAAGAAATTTTTTTTTTAATTACGCCCACAAATATTTTTTTTTGTTTCACCATTTGTTGGTGAAATGTTTGATGATATTACAAAGTACAATTGGTGGCGCAAAATATAATCCCTCATATGGGTCTGTAGGTAGAAAATTGAAAGTGTTAGGATTTTTAGAAGGTCAGGAGGAAAAAACAAAAGTGCAAAAATAAAATGCTGTCTGGCAATACTGGGAGTAGTTGTTTTGCAACAGCTGGAGGCTCCGTTTTGGAAACCGTGGAGTACCAGACGTTTTTCATTTTTATTGGGGAGGGGGGCTGTGAAGGGGTATGTGTATATATAGTGTTTTTTACTTTTTTATTTTATTTTTTGTGGTAGTGTAGTGTAGTGTTTTTAGGGTACAGTCGCACGGGCGGGGGTTCACAGTAGTTTCTCGCTGGAAGTTTGAGCTGTTGCAGAAAATTTGCCGCAGCTCAAACTTGCAGCCCGATACTTACTGTAAGCCTCTGCCCATGTGAGTGTACCCTGTACATTCACATTGGGGGGGACATTCAGCTGTTGCAAAACTACAACTCCCAGCATGCGCTGACAGACTGTACATGCTGAGAGTTTTAGTTTTGCAACAGCTGTAGGCACACTGGTTATGTATCACTGAGTTTGTGACCTTACTCAGTGTTTCAAAACCAGTGTGCCTCCAGCTGTTGCAAAACTACAACTCGCAGCATGTACGGTGCATGGTGTAAGGTGACTGCTGGGAGTTGTAGTTTGCAACAGCTGGAGGCACACCGGTCGTGAAACACTGAGTTAGGTAAAAAAAAAACTCTGAGTTTCACAACCAGTGTGCCTTCAGCTGTTGCAAAACTACAACTCTCAGCAGTCACCGACAGCCAACGGGCATGCTGGGAGTTGTAGTTATGCAACCAGCAGATGAACCACTACAACTCCCAGGATGCACTTTAGCTGTTTGTGCAAGCTGGCAGTTGAAGTTATACAACAGCTGAAGGTACACTTTTCCATAAAAAAAATGTGCCTCCAGCTGTTGCAAAACCATAAGTCCCAGCATGCCCATAAGGGAATGCTGGGAGTTGTGGTGGTCTGCAGTGGCATCTCCAGCATTCAAATTTAGGGGAGGCACATGGGGGGCCAGTGACAAAAGTGGGGGGGCAATTTTAAAACGTGCGTATGTGTATATATATATATATATATATATATATATATATATACACACACACACACACATACACACACACACACACACATATATAAACACACAATGATTTTTCTTCCGTTTTTGCCATAGATTTTTGGGTAAATGACTGATGTCATTATAAAGTAGAATTGGTGGCGCAAAAAATAAGCCATCATATGGACTTTTAGGTGCAAAATTGAAAGGGTTATGATTTTTAAAAGGTAAGGAGGAAAAAACAAAAGTACAAAAACAGAAAAACGCTCGGACCTTAAGGCGTTAAAACTTTTGGACACTACCATCAACTTTGATAGGGGCATCTAAAGTGTTAATGTCGGACATCAGCCTGATTGGTGATGTCTGGCATTAGCCGAGGGTTCTAGCTAATGATTTATACAACACAGTGGGAGCAGGCAATGGACGTACACATACGCCTTGTGTCCTTAGGGCTCATTTACACGGACGGATCCCCAGCATATTTTACGCTGCGGATTCCCCGACAATGCACACATCGCGGCTCCTCTCGGCCTAGTTCAGAGAGCAGGAGGAGCGGCCATGATATGCGCGAGTATACACATGAAAGTGTGTCTGCTCGTAGCGGAGGATTGCCTTTATGAGCAGGCACAGATAGAGGCAGCACTGTAGGGTCCATTGTCGGCGGATCCGCAGCGTAAAATACACTGTGGATCCACCCCTGAATGAGCCCTTAGGATACAGGATCTGCTTCATATTTTCTGCAGCTGATGTTGCTACCTATTGAAGCTAATGGGTTGCAAAATCAGCTCCACAAAATATGCAGCAAAAATATGCAGCTGATCCTGTACATGTGAATGTACCCTTGTGGGGTTAATGAGGGGTAAATGTGTTCACATGTTGTCCTTCCAGAGGGGTCACTTTCCCTCCTCCAGTGTCCACAGGTTACCAACAGGTCACATTACCAGAATAATTTATGGAAAAATTGCGGCAAAAATTGCGCTGTTTTACCGCGATTTACAAAAAATTGTTGTGATAATGTGGCCTGTTGGTGACCTGTGGACACTGGAGGAGGGAAAGTGACCCCTCTGGACTGCTACTATATGAAAGGTTCTCTCTACTCAGTACCCCTGGTACTGGTTCTCTGTCTTTTCAGTACCCCTGGTACTAGGTCCAATTTGGCTTAAGGCTTGTACTGGCCAGGAGAGCGTCTTGTCAGGTGTGGAAAAAATACATGCACACAAGGTACCCTCTAAGTACGCTCTGTTTTACTATTTGCCAACGTTCATATATATATATATATATACCATGTTGCTTAATAGTTACAAGTCAGCAGAACACAAGAACAGGATGTACGTGCACAAGTTACAAGAGGATGTGAATAAGTTACAAGATGACTTGGATAGACTAAGTGTCTGGGCATCCACTTGGCAAATGAGGTTCAATGTGGATAAATGTAAAGTTATGCATCTGGGTACTAATAACCTGCATGCGTCGTATGTCTTAGGGGGGATTAAACTGGCAGAGTCACTGGTAGAGAAGGATCTGGGTGTACTTGTAGATCACAGACTACAAAATAGCATGCAATGTCAGGCTGCTGCTTCCAAAGCCAGCAGGATTTTGTCATGTATCAAAAGAGGCATGGACTCAAGGGACAGGGACATAATACTCCCCCTTTATAAAGCATTGGTACGGCCTCACCTGGAATATGCTGTTCAGTTTTGGTCGCCTGTTCATAAAAGGGACACTGCAGAGTTGGAAAGGGTGCAGAGACGCGCGACTAAACTAATATGGGGCATGGAACATCTTAGCTATGAGGAGCGATTAAAGGAGTTACAATTGTTTAGTCTTGAGAAGAGACGTTTTAGGGGGGATATGATAAACGTATATAAGTATATTAATGGCCCATACAAAAAATATGGAGAAAAACTGTTCCAGGTTAAACCCCCCCAAAGGACGAGGGGGCACTCCCTCCGTCTGGAGAAGAAAAGGTTTAGTCTAAAGGGGCGGCACGCATTCTTTACCGTGAGGACTGTGAATTTATGGAACGGTCTACCTCAGGAACTGGTCACAGCAGGAACAATTAACAGCTTTAAAACAGGGTTAGATACATTCCTGGAACAAAATAACATTAAAGCTTATGCAGAATTATAAAACTACATCCCTTTCCCTTATCCCCTTACATCCTTCCCTTCAATCCCCTGGTTGGACTTGATGGACGTATGTCTTTTTTCAACCATACTAACTATGTAACTATGTAACTATGTAACTATGTAACAGTTAGGAATCAGCAGTTGAGAAAACGAGAAGTACGGTACGGGCCTTGCGGTTACAAAAGGCAGAATTAAGATATATCATACAGTATTACAGAATTAAGATATACATCATACAAGATTACAGAATTAAGATACACATCATACAAGATTACAGATCTGTATTATTCTATCAAGACCCTTGTATCCTTCAATCCCCTCTTAAAACCAGTTGTCACTTTAGACAACTTGGTTTTTCTTGTTTTCCATTTTCTTTTGAAAAGTCTTTATGTAGGCAGTATAGCCTTCTGCTGAGTGACGGTGAAGTAGAGGGACTTGGGTGTCTGATGAGGTGGAGAGGAGGATTTTAGTATCTGCAGCAGGTCTTGGCTTGCAGCGTTTCATACATAAGAAAATAAGTTTTATTGACACATATACTATGAGGGTAATGACAGTAATGTGTATTATGAGCTGCAGAATGCCTCCTATCCATCCTCCTATGCCAGGTAGCGGGATTCAATATTGAAAAGGTATCCCCCACCACTTATCCTTGTTGATTTCATTGTCTTTGGCATATTTGTCCCTCAATTTTGGTATGTTCTCAAGCTGGTGGTGCATCTGAATTGTTCCTGAAGTGTCTATGTAATGGCAACAAGTAGGACCTATGCAATAAGTCTTTAGGCATTTTTTAAGTAACACCAGAAAGGTATCTGTCCTAATCTACCGCAGTAGCCCACATCTGGGTTATTCCATGTTGGTTCAGTAAGTTGGTATTCTAACGTGTCATTGCATGGTTGGTGTCCTGTTATATTATAGCAGTCTACATCTTGAGTAGCCTGAGTAAAGAGGTTGTTATTTGGCCACCTTGGGTCATGTAAGTACCTTTCTATCTGGCTGGGTTTAAGAAGATCAGCACTTGCGGATGTCCCGTTAAAACTAACTTTTATTCCTTCTGTGGGGATCGCTCCTAGGTCTAGTATATGTGTGACCACTCGAGTTACCCAGGAACCCCCTTTGAAGACCAACATTTGGTGTGGTCCTGGGCTACTTAAGTTTCCCTGCCACCATGGCTGCCCCACCCATCCTACTATAGGAATACTCACTGAGGTGTTTCAGTTCTTTGCATATGGTGTCTCGTTGTCAGCAAGCATGTCAAAACAGTCTCCCTGAAATAATTCATATGAGGGCATAGGGATAGCAAAGTAGGGCATGCTTTGGGCAGACACAGGGGCATGGGTGCATATCCAACAATCCTTCGCAGTGAGGTTTTGTGCTAACATTATATGGTGCTTCAGGAACTTATCGTTTGGGTGTCTCTCTAATTCATTCTGCAGAGTCACCGTGGGGTGAATCAAAGTCAATAAAGTCATTAATGCAAACATCATGAGACTTAGTTTCTTCAACCATCTGCCAGAACAAGGCCAGGGCATCAGCGGGTACATCTTTCAGTAGGCTTTCAAGGTCAGGGCTGTCTGCCCCCGTTATTACCTCCTTTGGGTGATGTTGGACGAGTTTGATCCAAGAGGCGTGGATCCAAGAAGGGCTGTCTTCCGTGAGAACCGCCATCCTCGGCAACAACTGTGGTTGGGGGTCCAAAGGTGAAGTCTCCGGGCTTCTTTCCTTTCGACAGAGTTTTAACCAGGACAGTGTCGCCTTCCTGGAACTGGTGTGTTGGTTCCTGTGGGAGAGAAGGAGAATTACAGACAACTTTTTGTTCTACTTTATCAAGGGTTTGGATGAGGTCTGTGACATATTGTTCCCTTATCTGGTCGAGGTCCCCTTCTTCTGTTATCAGTGGTCGTTAGGCCCATGGAGTCGGGAAAGGCCTATCCATGAGAATCTCAAAAGGGGAGAGTTGTAAAGTCTTATGGAAGTTGTGTGTCTACGAGTGAAGGAGGTGTAAGAACTGGTAACATCAGTGAGACAGGTTGTTGTGTAGCAGCCAGTTTGGCGGTGTGGTCTGCTAGAGCATTGTCCTTTGAAATGTGATCAGTCCCATGTGTGTGTGTCCTGCAGTGAATGATGACTAATTGTGATGGTAGGGTAAGTGCATGTAAATGGTGACAGGTTTCTTAGCAAAAAGTGTACAGGCTCTTGTGTGGGCGATGAGTTCTGCAGCTTGTGCGGACTTATAGGGGATGGACTGGGCCTTGAGGACAATGTCAGGTAATTGGACAATAGCATAACTATCATGGTAAACATTGTCATTGGGGCGGGTGCATGACCCATCTACAAAGACTTCTGGAGCATCAGGTATGGGCACTGAAGAGAGGTCGGGCCTGGGTGAGGCGTCAGTGTTGATGACTTGCAAGCAGTCATGTATGTCCGGCATTTTCAGGCCAACTAGTGCGCAGGGCCAGATGTAGGAGAGGCATACACCATTTTCAAGTATGGATTACTGAGGAGAATTACCTCATATCCAGAGAGCCGTTGTGTTTACATGTGTTGTGTATGTAGGCCTTTAAGGAGAGAGATAACATCATGAGAAGTGTACAAGGTAGTGTCATGTCCTAAAGTGAGGATGGTAGCTTGTTCAACAATCATAGCACAGGCAGCAAGAGCTCGCAGACATGCCGGCATCCCCTGTACGGAGACGGGCATCACCTTTGAGAAAAAAGCACAAGGACGCAGTTTGCCTCCGTGAACTTGTGTCAGCACACCCGCCATGGTTTTACAATTGTCTCGTGCATACATGTGGAAAGGCAAATTGTAATCTGGGAGACCTAGCCCTGGACTTGTCATTAAAAGCTTTGTACATTTATGAGGACCATTTGATGAGATCTGGTTTGCCTGATAGGGTAGCATCTCTATGAGCAGTCGGGAATCCACTGTCTGCAGTAGTTTATCATACCCAAGAAAGATTGCATTTCCATCTGGGCGTGCGGGGTGACCAGGCCCGCTACAGACTGGACTCTAGACGTACTCAGCTCCCTTTTCCCTTTTGGCAGAACAAAATCCAGATATTCAACCTGTTCACAACACCATCCTCAAGGCAGGCCTCCTCAGAGAAACTACACATTAACAAATCATTAACATATTGGAGGAGAACAGAACCCTGGGGGGCGTGCCATGAGTTTATAAAGGCTTATAGGACAATGCTGAACACAACAGGTGAATCAGCATACCCCTGGGACATTGTACACCAGGTTAACTGTAGTCCCTCAAAGAAAAAAGCAAAAAGGAGTCTGGTCTCTTCGTCCACTGGGATCGAGAAGAAAGCATTCTTCAGATCGAGGACAGAAAAATGAGTTGCCTGTGCTGGGATTGATGACAACAGTTGGGTGACATCAGGAACTATAGGGGCAATAGGCACAATTAGTCTGTTGATGGCTCTCAGGTCTTGTACAAAACAGACAGTACCATTGGGTTTGGAGACAGTATGTTCTAAAACTCAAGTTTGTAGGAAATGTTTGATCATCGGGCGGATACCTTTGATTTTTTTCCTGTGACAAGGGGTACTGTTTTTGGTAGACCGGGAGGATGTCTGGTTTGAGTCTTGCCTTGTATGGTGTACAGTCAATATGTCCTACATCATGGTCTCCATGTGACCAGACAATGGGGTCTAACTCAGGTGGGACCTGGGTCGGGGACATAACAGGATAATGTTAGTACCCTGCAGGTGTGACTATGGGTGCGAGGTCAGACGTGACATGTAACCTGGACTGGGATGCAGTGATATGTAATTTGAGTTTACATATGAGGTCTCTTCTCAGGAGGTCTACAGGGCATTCAGGTATGATGCGAAAGGAAGGGAAGGTTAAATGCTCACCCTCGGGGCATTGTGTATACAGGTGCTATGAACATACTCAATTTCAAACAGTAGACATATATATATAGGCATATATATATATATATATATATATATATGCACATACATATATATCCCCTGAAAAACAAAATTACACCAGATCCGAAGAAGAAGCTGTCATGCTCCCTGTAAACCCCACCTTACTCCTCCCAAACCTCTGTGTCACCAGTCACCGCCCCTTTGAGTCTGGCTTCTTGTCTTTCCCCAGTTCTGGTCAGTCACCATGAAACCTCTAGTATCACATGTGTTACTGACTGTTACTTTACATCAAGAGACATACAAGAAACATGTAACATGTAACAATACCGACATTTACAAATACTTAACGTACAACACACAGGGCCCACATTCTCAACAAAGATATAAAAATAAAAGTGTACACAGCTCTCTCAAAAATTTGAAAAATAATTATCTCAAATGCGCATTGTTTATAATCCTGTAAACCATGATTTTAAATGCCTAAAGTAATGATTATCAATTAAATAGTGATCACTTTTTTTATTTATTTTATCTTCTTGGCCAAATTTCTTCTCTTATTACTCCTGTAATATAATCAGACAATTAATCGCATTTCCTGATACATTTCATTTTTTTTCATCAACCCTGTGTTACTGTGAAGGCAAGAAATTAATGAAATATCATCAAATAGTTCAATTTAATACCACGTGAATATATTTTTCTTTTAACACCATTTTCATTACAACACAAACAGCTTCAGAGGGAAAACATTCACTGGTCATTTTCTATACACTCCTGATTCTATACACCTCACACAAATACAACATACTTTATATCATAAGAACCATCCTATAAACGCCATCATATGACCACATACACAGGGCTTTCCTAGCGATTTAGCATATCACTCGATTCCATAGCACTGAACACTCATCTTCACTTCATTTATTCCAGCAGTGTCAGCTCTGCTCATCCTACATTCCTCACACTGCTTCACATGCTTTCTCCTTCACAAATCACCTGCTTGTCCACCAAAACGTTGAGTCTCTATTTCTGACAACAATCTCTAATCCTATCAAATAATTTACACAGCCCTGCATCATAACGCCAACATCCTGTGAACCTTTTCCAAAAATCAGTAACAGTTTCACCTAGTTTTTTTGTTTGCATGCCACAGCAATGGGCAGTGATGATTTTTGTTTGAAAACTTGGTTAAGTTCCTCTTCTAATTCTCTCCATATACGCTCTCTACCCTTCTCGAGATTACAAATGTAGTTGTTAGAGTGGGGGTCAGGTGGTATTTATCATTGGCCCCCTCCCTTGGGAATGGGCTGGAATCCTTCATGAATTCTGACCAACCAGCTATATCATCTACCCTCGGATTCACTAAGTCCCATCCTGTAGGGCTAACTCGGGCCACATAATCCTTACATGTTTCACCGGGAAGGGGAAGAGGATAGGACTTAGATGATTTGGAACCCATGTTCCGTAATTGGTGCAAAACCACAATCTCTGGATTTGGCTGTACTGAACTCTGAAGGTTCCGACAATTCCTCTCAACAGATTAGGGATTCTCTGATTTAATTGCACCAATCACTGAGCATGCATGGTATCTCTGAACAAACTGTCACTTGCTTTCACCACATCCCGGGTCAACAAGTTTCCTCTAGCCGGGAGGGTGGGGCGTCTTACAGATGTTTTGAGAACCAGCAGATTATTACTATTATTATTATTATAACAGTTATATGCACCTTACTCTATACATTAAAGCAATGTTAGTATACTCACGTGTCTTCTTAAGCGTAAGGGGAAAAAAAAGGAAGTTACAAGTAAAACACTAAACAGAACTAAACAGAAATACAAGAAGTTTTTTTGTAAGCGTTAAGCCAAATTGAAACAAGACAACCACCCTGGATTGTCAAATTACTCTTAGTTCCTCATTTCCCCTGTTCCCTGAACAGAAGTCAAATACTGTAATACTGTGTCCCAGACACAATATGAAAGTAACTGTTATACTTACTGGAATCGAGACGCGGCCAGTGCCCCCCGGATCGTCAATACCACACAAGGATATGGTTCTTACCGGTCCGGAGGATGACCCTCTCGATCCCGGACGAGCCCCCAGCTGAAAGGTTCTCTCTCTACTCAGTATCCCTGGTACTGGTTCTCTGTCTTTTCAGTACCCCTGGTACTAGGTCCAATTTGGCTTAAGGACATCCCTATTTATTTTAAATTGGGGGGGCCCAAGGGGGGGCACGGCCTGATCTAGGGGGGGCCATGGCCCCCTCTGCCCCCCCCCACCTCGCGACGCCACTAGTGGTCTGCCTCCTGCTGTTGCATAACTACAGCTCCCAGCATGCCCTTTTTGCATGCTGGGAGCTGTTGCTAAGCAACAGCAGGAGGCTGTAACTCACCTCCTGCTGCTGCTCCATTGCAGGACTGTCCCTCGCCGCCGCCGTCGCTCCTGGGGCCCCGATCCCAACATGGACGCCGTGGATCGGGGTCCCCAGCACCCGGGGTGCACATCCCGCACCCGCTCACCTCCTCCGGAAGAGGGGCGGAGCGGGTGCGGGAGTGACACCCGCAGCAGGCGCCCTGATTGGTCGGCCGGTAATCCGGCCGACGAATCAGGGCGATCGTGAGGTGGCACCAGTGCCACCTCACCCCTGCAGGCTCTGGCTGTTCGGGGCCGTCAGAGACGGCCCCGATCAGCCAGTAATTCCGGGTCACTGGATACCCGATTGACCCGGAATCGCCGCAGATCGCTGGACTGAATTGTCCAGCGATCTGCGGCCATCGCCGACATGGGGGGGCATAATGACCCCCCTGGGCGATATGCCGGGATGCCTGCTGAATGATTTCAGCAGGCATCCGGCTCCGGTCCCCAACCGGCTAGCAGTGGGGACCGAAATTCCCACGGGCGTATGGATACGCCCTGCGGCCTTAAGGACTCGGAATGCAGGGCGTATCCATACGCCCTGCGTCCTTAAGAGGTTAATGACCAAGCCCATTTTCACCTTAAGGACCAGGCCAATTTTATTTTTGCGTTTTTGTTTTTTCCTCCTCGCCTTCTAAAATCCATACCTCTTTTATATTTCCATCTAAAGACCCATATAAGGGCTTGTTTTTTGCGGGACCAATTGTACTTTGTAATGAAACCTCTCATTTTACCATAAAATGTACTGCAAACCCCCCAAAAAATTTTTTAGGGAGGAAATTTAAATGAAAAGTAAAATTTTGCACATTTTGGAGGGTTTGGTTTTCACACTGTACACTTTGCGGTAAAAATGACATGTGTTCTTTATTCTGTGGGTCAATACGATTAAAATTATACCCATGGCTAGATACTTTACTTTTATATTTTTGTACCGCTTAAAAAAAATTTTAAACTTTTTGTACAAAATCAGTTATCTAAAATCGCCCTATTTTGACCACCTATAACTTTTTCATTTTTCAGTATATAGGGCGGTATGAGGGCTCATTTTTTGCGCCATCATCTGTGCTTTATTTAGATACCACATTTGCATATATACAACTTGTAGATAATTTTTTATTAATTTATTTTTTAATAAAATGTGACAAACAAGCAGCATTTTTGGACATTTTCTTATTTTTTACGTTTACGCCATTCACTGAACGGGATCATAAACAATATATTTTGATAGTTTGGACATTTATGCATGCGGCGATACCAAATATGTTTATTTTAAAAAAAAATTACGCTTTTTGGGGGTAAAATGGGAAAAACTGACAATTTTCATTTTTATTGGGGGAGGGGATTTTCCACTTTTTTTTTTAAAAAACTTTTTATCTTTACATTTTTCAACTTTGTTTTTTACACTTTTTATGTTCCCATAGGGGACTATCTATAGCAATCCTTTGATTGCTAATACTGTGCATTGCTATGTATAGGACATAGCACTGCTCAGTATTATCGGTGATCTTCTGCTCTGGTCTGCTCGATCGCAGACCAGAGCAGAAGATCCCGGGAGAAAGCCGGAGCTAGGTAAGGGGACCTCCGGCTGTCATGCTGGATGATCGGATCGCCGCGGCAGCGCTGCCGGTGATCCGATCATTTAATCAAAGTGCCGCAATGCCGCAGATGCCCTGATCTGTATTGATCACGGCATCGGAGGCATTAATGGCGGACATCCGCGCGTTCGGAACCAGCCGTGTATGACACGAGCACCCTTCCGGTGCTCGCGGTCATACACAAGACGTAAATGTACGTCCTGGTGCGGGAAATCCCGCCAAACCAGGACGTACATTTACGTCCGTGGTCATTAAGGGGTTAATGAAAATTTGTCAAACAACTGAGGGGTGTAGTTTCCAAAATTGGGTCACATGTGGGTATTTATTTTTTTGCGTTTATGTCAGAACCGCTGTAAAATCACCAATTTAGGCCTCAAATGTACATGGTGCGCTCTCACTCCTGAACCTTGTTGTGCTCCCGCAGAGCATTTTACGCCCACATATGGGGTATTTCCATACTCAGGAGAAATTGTGTTACAAATTTTGGGGGTCTTTTTTTCCTTTTACCGCTTGTGAAAATAAAAAATTTCTCCCGAGTACGGAAATACCCCATATGTGGCCCTAAACTGTTTCCTTGAAATACAACAGGGCTTTGAAGTGAGAGAGCGCCAATCGCATTTGAGGACCAAATTAGGGATTGCATAGGGGTGGACATAAGGGTATTCTACGCCAGTGATTCCCAAACAGGGTGCCTCCAGCTGTTGCTAAACTCCCAGCATGCCTGGACAGTCAGTGGCTGTCCAGAAATGCTGGGAGTTGTTGTTTTGCAACAGCTGGAGGCTCCATTTTGGAAACACTGCTGTACAATATGTTTTTCATTTTTATTGTGGGGGACAGTGTAAAGGGGTGTATATGTAGTGTTTTACCCTTTCTTTTGTGTCAGTGTTTTCAGGGTACATTCGCACTGGCGTGTTACGATGAGTTTCCCGCTAGGAGTTTGAAGCAGGAAACATGAAGCAGGAAACTTACTGTAAACCTGCCAGTGTGAATGTACCCTGTACATTCACATGGGGGGGCAAACCTCCAGCTGTTTCATAGTTAGTATGGTTGAAAAAAGACATACGTCCCTCAAGTCCAACCAGAGGATTGAAGGGAAGGATGTAAGGGGATAAGGGAAAGGGATGTAGTTTTATAATTCTGCATAAGCATTAATGTTATTTTGTTCCAGGAATGTATCTAACCCTGCTTTAAAGCTGTTAAAGCTGTTTCAAAACTACAACTCTCAGCATGCACTGACTGACCATGCATGCTGGGAGTTGTACTTTTGCAACAGCTGGAGGCACACTGGTTGGAAAACCTTCAGTTAGGTTCTGTTACCTAACTCAGTATTTTCCAACCAGTGTGCCTCCAGCTGTTGCAAAACTGCAACTTCCAGCATGTACTGATCACCGAAGGGCATGCTGGGTGATGTAGTTATGCAACAGCTGGAAGTACGCAACAACAACTCTCAGCATGCCAAGAAAGCTGTTTGCTATTTGGGCATGCTGGGATTTGCAGTTTTGCAATATCTGGAGGGCTACAGTTTATAGACCACTGCACTGTGATCTCCAAACCGTGGACCTCCAGATGTTGCAAAACTACAAATCCCAGCATGCCCAGACAGCAAACAGCTGTTTGGGCATGCTAAGAGTTGTAGTTTTGCAAGATCTGGAGGGATACAGTTTAGCGACCACTGTATAGTGGTCTCAGACTGTAGCCCTCCAGATGTTGCTAGGCAACTTACCAACTTCCGTAGGATCCAGGGAGCCATCCTCTTCTGCTGCACGACATCGCCGCCAGCCGATCACCATCGCTCCCAGCCTCCGGATGGGTAAATGGATCTTCTGCCCCCGGTCCTTTGTCGGTTCCCCGTTCTGCCCCGCCTATTGTGGGTGGTCAGAACGGGGAAAACGAAAGTTATCCCCCCCCCCCCCCGCCTCCAATCTGCTATTGGTGGTCGCGTCTAGACCACCAATAGCAGGGATAGGATGGGTGGCACCCCTGCCACCTCACTCCTATCCCTTCAGGGGGATCGTGGGTGTCTTAGACAACCACGATCCCCCTTATATTTCGAGTCGCCAGGGTCACCATAGACCCAAATGACCCGGAATTGGCGCAAATAGCGAGTGTGAATTCATTAGCGATTTGCGCCGATCACCAACATGGGGGGGGGGGTCTGATGACCCCCCTGGGCATTTGCGTAGGGTGCCTGCTGATCGATATCAGCAGGCGCCCCGGTCCCGCCCGGTGCAAGGCGGGGACCGAAATTCCCACGGGCGTATGAATACGCCCTGGGTCCTTAAGGGATTAAACCTAATTTACATTTCAACCCATGATGGTGTCATGCTAAGCAGACCACATTATAAAAGTGCTGAACCCTGTGATGTAGAACTGGCGGACTATCTGATGTGTATACTGGACTATCTGATGTGTATACTGGACTATCTGATGTGTATACTGGACTATCTGATGTGTGTACTGGACTATCTGATGTGTATATTGGACTGTCTGATGTGTATATTGGACTATCTGATGTGTATACTGGACTATCTGATGTGTATACTGGCCTATCTGATGTGTATACTGGACTATTTGATGTGTATACTGGACTATCTGATGTGTATACTGGATTATCTGATGTGTATACTGGACTATCTGAAGTGTATACTGGACTATCTGATGTGTATACTGGATTATCTGATGTGTATACTGGACTATCTGATGTGTATACTGGACTATCTGATGTGTATACTGGACTATCTGATGTGTATACTGGACTATCTGATGTGTGTACTGGACTATCTGATGTGTATACTGGACTATCTCATGTGTATACTGGACTATCTGATGTGTATATTGGACTATCTGATGTGTATACTGGACTATCTGATGTGTATACTGGCCTATCTGATGTGTATACTGGACTATTTGATGTGTATACTGGACTATCTGATGTGTATACTGGACTATCTGATGTGTATACTGGACTATCTGATGTGTATACTGGACTACCTGATGTGTATACTGGCCTATCTGATGTGTATACTGGACTATTTGATGTGTATACTGGACTATCTGATGTGTATACTGGACTATCTGATGTGATACTGGACTATCTGATGTGTATACTGGACTATCTGATGTGTATACTGGACTATCTGATGTGTATACTGGACTATCTGATGTGTATACTGGACTATCTGATGTGTATACTGGATTATCTGATGTGTATACTGGACTATCTGATGTGTATATTGGACTATCTGATGTGTATACTGGACTATCTGATGTGTATACTGGACTATCTGATGTGTATATTGGACTATCTGATGTGTATACTGGACTATCTGATGTGTATACTGGCCTATCTGATGTGTATACTGGACTATCTGATGTGTATACTGGACTATCTGATGTGTATACTGGACTATCTGATGTGTATATTGGACTATCTGATGTGTATACTGGGCTATCTGATGTGTATACTGGACTATCTGATGTGTATACTGGACTATCTGATGTGTATACTGGACTATCTGATGTGTATACTGGACTATCTGATGTGTATATTGGACTATCTGATGTGTATACTGGACTATCTGATGTGTATACTGGACTATCTGATGTGTATACTGGACTATCTGATGTGTATACTGGACTATCTGATGTGTATACTGGCTTTCTGACTCTGTCCCAATGACAGGTGTTAAGAGAAGGATGAGACATGTTTTTTATATATATATTTATTAAGAATAATACACAGGATAAATGTCCGTCCTCGGCTCCCGGCTGTAGTCATAGGCCTCAGTCTTCACTATTCTACAGGATGGTTCTGTTCCGGGTCCGGTATCTTGGTCCTCAGGCTGACGTTAATGTCATTTCTGGAAATCTTTACTGACAAATGCTGTAAATCTGTATAGTGGGTCACATGGTATAAGGTGACGCCGCAGAATCCCAGGTATTCAGCCACCATGACGGGGACATACATAATCTCCTCGCAGTGTCCGGTGCACAGATCCGTATAGAAGGAGACCTGACCGACACTGAAGAGCAGCAGCACCACAGAAGTCACTAAGGTGGAGGCCAGCCTTATATGGCAAACAATCCGGCTGCTGTATGACCTTTTGTATAGGAATCCAGCTTGGCACACATTATATATGGCTCCACAAATAAATGCCATACCTGAGCTGATCCTGTGTATTGTAGGATTGTTCCCCATAGTAAATACGCCATTCAGGGCTGTTCCTATGCACATGATGCATCCTAAGGTAAACAAGATCTTCTGGTAAATCCTAAAATGCTTCGCAGATGGTTCAGAGCGCAGGAACATAAATCGGTGCTGCAGGTAGGTGACGGCAACTCCTATGATGGGTGCACAAAAGAACACAACCTTATATATTATCCACTCAGGATATCCTACAGCCGTGTCACTGATAAACGGCTGTCTGCTATGTCCTAGGGCGATGGTCAAGGTGACAAGAGTGCTGAGGCCCAAAAGGTTCCATGTGACCCAAAGGATAGGCAAGAACCCTAATCCCTGGATCTCCATGGCACAAAGAAACAACACAAATCGCTGAGATAAAGGAAAGATTCGCTAAGCAAAAGCCGCTGTCTCTGTCCAACTCTCTCTGTGTAATCAGATTGTCAGGCGGGGTTTTCTATAGGCTCGGAACTCGATGATGTCACATCTGTGATGTCATTCTTTGGTTCATCTCGGTAACACCATCATGCTGCATACTGATTGGTCCTCAGTGTTGTAGATCTTTATGCAGACAATCCTGGCATCACATTTGCTGATATTTAGTGTTTCTACAGTCAAATAAAACTAGTAATGGCTGAATCCACATTTCAACAGGGTTTTCCAAAATCTCTTTCAACATGAATTCATCTGAATATAACCTTATGTGTCTGTAATTCTGCCAATTCTCTTCTTTTACTACAAAGGTTAATGTTTTGTCAGATGTACAACATATAAAAAGGTTTTTAACATTTCTGTGACTGCTCAGTGGTTAAAAAACAAACACAAAACCATTGCAGATGGGGTTGTACTTGGATATATTTGTACATTTGTAGATGTCCATATTATATTTTATTGTTTTCTGTGTAAAGTCCAATACAAAGAAAATATGTAGAAAAAAAATTCTGCACTTTTCTTTCTTTTTTTTTTTTTTTTTAAAGCTCTTTTGTTCGACGCCGCGCCGTTTAGGAGGCGGCGTCTCAGACTGGCAAAGAGGGGGTTAAATAAAGTTAGAAGAAAAAATAAAATGAGGAGCTGGAGAAATAGGGGGGGGCAGAACCTAGAAGGGTAGGAGGACAGGGATAGGCTAGGTTAACAGGAAGGGGAGGAGGAGTAATAGGGGATAAAATGTGTTGCTGAGGCTTGCGGCTTCCTCTTTGTGGAGTCCCCGGCAAGTGTGAAGATTCCCGCCCACCCACCCCTTTTACGTTCTGTTTTGGTATAAAAAAAAAAAAAAATTGTAATAGTTGGTATAAAAAAAAAGTGTTTTATCCCTTGGTTATAGGTGGGTCCCGTGGGACTTTTAGGGCTATTCGGCTGAATGGTGCCTGTTGGGTCGCTGTGACCTTGGGATCTGGTGATGTGGAGCGGGTTGTGGTTTGGTTCCCGTTTTAATGTTGTTCTCTTTTAAGTCACAGCGTGGCGGAGGAGAAATTTGGAGGAGATTTTCCTGGAGAGTAGAGTGTGATGCCCGTCGAAGAGGGCGGCCGGCTGACCGCTTACCTCTGAGAGTGTTCAATCAGAAGTTCGGATATAAATTGTTTATATTAATGGTTATTAAATAAACGCTGTGGCCGACCCCCAGTTGTCCAGCAAAAGCAAGAAGTGGTCAGTGTTTTTATTATATCCAGCGAACAGTTAGAAACATAAATAAACTGAAGGTCACCTATTGTCAGTCTAAAAGAAACCAAGAATATGTCCGTACAATGCTTTTCTAACATACATATTATTACAACAGTTCTTTGGGTCAGCTGATTGACAGCCCTTCTTTAGTTACACAATATACCTGTATCTTGGCCCCCATAGACATCACATGGTAACAGTACCTACTGCGTCCATCGGTTTCATGGCCATCCTGTGGGGGCTACACACGACCACGTTCACCCCCTTTTCTTATGTTTATAATTAAAAGTTTGTTAAAAAAAAATTGTGGAAGGAAAACAAATTAAATTAAACTCAACCTGTCTCAGGTAGCCCCCCCCCCCCTCCCCCGGTGACATATTTACCATAGAGACGGTATTGGGGTCTTGCACTATGGAATAACAGCACGTGTCTCATTGGTCTGTGTAGATTACTGAGGTCTGGTGCTCTCCTATATTTGCAAATAACTATAAAAATGTGCAGTTTAACCTCTTAAGGACCCAGGACGTACGGGGACGTCATCGCACCCTGGGCTTTAAGGACCCAGGACGTCCCCGTACGTCTTGGCGATTTCCGATCCCTGTCGTGCGCCGGGCAGAGATCGGAACGGCATGTCTGCTGATATCCTTCAGCAGGCATGACGTGCAAATGCCGAGGGGGGTCCCGGGACCCCCGCATGTCGGCGATCGCTGGAGATCGCTTGCGAAATCACGCAAGCGATCTTCGTCGATTCGGGTCATTCGGGTCACTTGTGACCCGATGACCTGGAAATAAATGGTGATCGGCAGTGTACAATTACACCGCCAATCACCTGCAGTTGCTGGGGAGCGGTAACAATACTGTCACCGCCCCAGCAACGCTGCTATTGGCCGGCGATCGTCCGGCCAATAGCAGAGCAGCAGAGGAGGGGTTAACGGTCCCTTCCCGCTGCTGGACCCGCTGTTTTCGTTCAGTCAGCGGGTGCAGCAGCAGGAAGAGGACCGCTGATCCCCCCTCAGAGCTCCGGAGCCCCTCAGGAGCCGTAGAATAGGGAAAGCTGAGTGCAGGGACAGGTAGGAGCAAATAAGTAACACAGTGTAATAAAAGTAAAAAAAAAAGTTTAAAAAAAGTTTTAAAAAAAAGAACTCCCCCCCCCTCCCACCGACCCCCTAATAGGTCCCCAAGGGTCCTATTAGGATCTGATCCCGGACCCCGGGTCCTATTAGGGGTTCAGGGAGCTTCGTGTGCCACCCCATTTTTTTTTTTTTGGGGGGCCACAGCTTTTTTTTATATTACTGTTATTACACTTTTTACACCAAGCACCACACAGTACATACTTCCCCGCCCCACCCCCGCACACACACCCTCCCTCCCGCCAACGTAGAAAAAAGGCGATGGCCCCAGACCCCGCTTTACAGTATGGCAATGACACGGAAGCGGTACGAGGCGATTCGGAAATGCCTGTATTATGCAGATAATGAGGCATGTCCGCCCCGAGGTGATCCCACACATGACCGGCTTTACAAAGTGAGGCCGGTCATCGATCACTTTGGGGCCAAATTTTTGGAGGCCTACGTACCGCTCAGTGACCTCTCGGTAGATGAGTATCTCATCAGTTTTAAGGGGAGACTCATCTTCTGCCAGTATATTCCCTCAAAGCGGGCGCGGTATGGCGTGAAGCTCTATAAACTCTGCGAGAGTACCTCCGGGTACACTTGCAGGTTTAGAGTATATGAGGGACGAGATTCCCGTATTGAACCCCCAGATTGTTCCCCCACTCTGGGTGTTAGCGGGAAAATCGTTTGGGACCTTATGCACCCATTGCTGGATAAGGGTTTCCACGTATACGTGGACAACTTTTAAACCAGCATCCCTCTGTTCAAATCCCTTTCCGCCAGATCCACGTCCGCTTGTGGGACCGTGCGGAAGAATCAGAGAGGCCTCCCTCTAAATTTTGTTAAGACGCCTATCCCCAAGGGTGAGTCCCGTGCCCTGACCCATGATAACCTGTTGTTGGTCAGGTATAAGGATAAGAGGGATGTCCTTATACTCACCACTATTCATGGGAATGGCAGCACCCCTGTCCCTGTGCGAGGTACCGCGGGACCGGTCCTCAAGCCCGATTGTATTCTGGACTACAATCGGTATATGGGGGGAGTTGATCTCTCTGATCAAGTCCTCAAGCCATATAACGCCATGCGGAAAACACGGGCATGGTACAAAAAAGTTCCGGTCTACTTGGTACAGGTTGCCATGTACAACGCTTTTGTACTATCCCAGTACGCTGGCAACACAGGGACATTCCTCCAGTACCAAGAAGAAGTCCTAAGGTTCCTGATCTTTGCTGAACGGGAAAGAGCAGGCCGGACTTCCCAAGGATCTGGAGTTATAGGCGCCAGGATCATCCCAGGCCAACATTTTCCAGGTGAGATCCTGCACAGTGGAAAGAAGGGGCGATCCCAGAAAAAATGCAGAGTGTGTTACAGGAGGGGGATTCGGAGGGACACCAGGTACCAATGTGACACTTGCCCAGATAATCCGGGCCTCTGCATAGGCTGCTTCAGGGAGTATCACACTTCCATGGAGCCCTAAATTTTCCCTTTTCATTTAAATTTTCCATAATTTGACCAATGTACCAAGTCCAGAGTACATTCCAAAATATAACCCCCATAAATCACTAAATTGCCCCAAAAAAACTGAAAAAAAAAAAAACTGATAAGACCTCTGGGGGTATTTTTTCAAAAATGGGTCATAGGTCACTGAGTCACTATCATCGGGGGCTTTTTATGTTGCCTCAAATGCGCAGCGCTCTCTCTCCACCTGAGCGGGGTGCGCATTTGAGGCAACAGGTTAGGGATGGCCACACACATCACATTCCCAGAATGATGACTCAGAGCATAGGGTTTGGGGTGGGCATATTTTTTTTTTAGTTTTGGCTATGCTCTGGGTCATCATTCTGGGAATATATCCTGTTTTATTATTTTATGATTTATAGTTTTCTGGCCCACTGTACCCCATATTATGGGCCTCTGTACCCCACCTGTCTACCCCAGTTACAGCCCGTTGTCCCCCATAGTGTTCCCCTATTTTAGGGCTCAGTGCTCCCCCCCATTAATGCTCCTTGAGGGGGGATCCCAAATCCTGGCTGCTATAATAAGCTCAAGGCCCCTGACTGACTTCCCACTCCAAGACCTGGTGTGCACCCGCGGAGCAAAAATCATAAAAAATTAAGGTATGTCCTTATTCTAAAGAAATGTATTTACAAATTTTGGGGTGTCTTTTCTGCTATTAACCCTTGTAAAAATTTTAAATTTGGGGGAAAACCCACATTTTTGTGAATTTTTATTTTTTTTATTTTACATATGCAAAAGTCGTGAAACCCCTGTGGGGTATTAAGGCTTACTTTACCCCTAGTTACGTTCCTCAAGGGGTCTAGTTTCCAAAATGTGATGCCATGTGTTGTTTTTTTTTTTGCTGTCCTGGCACCATAGGGGCTTCCCAAATGCGACATGTCCCCCCCATTTCAGCAAAGTTTGCAAATGTGACTCCTTCTCTTCTGAGCATTGTGGCACTCCTGCAGTGCACTTGATGTCCACTTATGGGGTACCTCCATACTCAGAAGAGATGGGGTAACAAATTTTGGGGGGTATTTACTGCTATTAACCCTTGCAACAATTTGAAATTTGGGGGGAAACACACATTTTAGTGAAAAAAAAATAAAAAAAATGTACATATGGAAAAGTCGTGAAACCCCTGTGGGGTATTAAGGCTCACTTAATTCCTTGTTACGTTCCTCAAGGGGTCTAGTTTCCAAAATGGTATGCCATGTGGGGTTATTTTGTTGTTCTGACACCATAGGGGCTTCCTAAATGCAACATGCCCCCCTAGCAAAATTTGATCTCAAAAAGCCAAATATTACTCCTTCTCTTCTGAGCATTGTAGTTCACCCGGAGTGCAGTTAAGGGGAACTTATGGGGTACCTCCATACTCAGAAGAGATGGGGTTACAAATTTTGGGGGGTATTTACTGCTGTTAACCCTTGCAAAAATGTGAAATTTGGGGGGAAACACACATTTTAGTGAAAAAAAAATAAAAAAATGTTACATATGGAAAGTCGTGAAACCCCTGTGGGGTATTAAGGCTCACTTAATTCCTTGTTACGTTCCTCAAGGGGTCTAGTTTCCAAAATGGTATGCCATGTGGGGTTATTTTGTTGTTCTGGCACCATAGGGGCTTCCTAAATGCGACATGCCCCCCTAGCAAAATTTGCTCTCAAAAAGCCAAATATTACTCCTTCTCTTCTGAGCATTGTAATTCGCCCGTAGTGCACTTAAGGGGAACTTATGGGGTACCTCCATACTCAGAAGAGATGGGGTTACAAATTTTGGGGGGTATTTACTGCTATTAACCCTTGCAAAAATGTGAAATTTGGGGGGAAACACACATTTTAGTGAAAAATAAATAAAAATGTTTTACATATGGAAAAGTTGTGAAACCCCTGTGGGGTATTAAGGCTCACTTAATTCCTTGTTACGTTCCTCAAGGGGTCTAGTTTCCAAAATGATATGGCATGTGGGGTTATTTTTTTTGTTCTGGCACCATAGGGGCTTCCTAAATGCAATATGCCCCCCAAAAACCATTTCAGAAAAACATACTCTCCAAAATCCCCTTGTCGCTCCTTCACTTCTGAGCCCTCTACTTTACATAGACATATGAGGTATGTGCTTACTCGAGAGAAATTGGGCTACAAATACAAGTATACATTTTCTCCTTTTACCCCTTGTAAAAATTCAAAAATTGGGTCTACAAGAACATGTGAGTGTAAAAAATGAAGATTGTGAATTTTCTCCTTCACTTTGCTGCTTTTCCTGTGAAACACCTAAAGGGTTAAAACATTTACTGAATGTCATTTTGAATACTTTGGGGGGTGTAGTTTTTATAATGGGGTCATTTGTGGGGTATTTCTAAGATGAAGACCCTTCAAATCCACTTCAAACCTGAATTGGTCCCTGAAAAATTGTGATTTTGGAAATTTTGTGAAAAATTGGAAAATTGCTGCTGAACTTTGAAGCCCTCTGGTGTCTTCCAAAAGTAAAAACTCGTCAATTTTATGATGCAAATATAAAGTAGACATATTGTATATGTGAATAAAAATTAATAATATTTGGAATATCCATTTTCCTTACAAGCAGAGAGCTTCAAAGTTCGAAAAATGCAACATTTTCAAATTTTTCATAAAATTTTGGGATTTTACCTAAAAAATTTACCACTATGTTAAAGTAGAATATGTCACGAAAAAACATTCTCGGAATCAGAATGATAACTAAAAGCATTCCAGAGTTATTAATGTTTAAAGTGACAGTGGTCAGATGTGCAAAAAATGGCCTGGTCCTGAGGTGTAAAATGGCTGGGTCCTTAAGGGGTTAAACAAGGTAATAGGTAATTTCCCATTGGCCTCCTGAAATGCTGCTATGAAGGAAGGTTTGGGTTACACCTGGAATCAATTACCTCCCAACTGAGATGAGGAAATGTAAATGGAGACGTGAATGGCCCTGTTTATTATGTTTATTTATACTGTAAAATATATTGTAATCTGCGCTGCATTTTAGATCAACATATTATATCAAAACTCAAGAGTTTCAAAGAAAAGGGATAAAAAGACCAGGGAAGAGGGGCGTAGGAACCCTCACAAATCTGGGGGATAACATTTTAATTGGTTGTTTTGCAAGGGCGGAGCCACAAAGGACCAGAGGGAGTGGAACCATGCAATGTTGGGTGACGCTACAAAATTGAGCTTCAGGCTCCTCAGCACAGGTACCTTCAGGGAGCAGTGAATTCAGGAGACCGGGATCTGTCAGGACTGTGGGAGGTCAGGATCTGTCAGGACTGTGGGAGGTCAGGATCTGTCAGGACTGTCTGAGGTCAGGATCTGTCAGGACTGTCTGAGGTCAGGATCTGTCAGGACTGTGGGAGGTCAGGATCTGTCAGGACTGTGGGAGGTCAGGATCTGTCAGGACTGTGGGAGGTCAGGATCTGTCAGGACTGTGGGAGGTCTGGATCTGTCAGGACTGTGGGAGGTCGGGATCTGTAAGGACTGTGGGAGGTCAGGATCTGTCAGGACTGCCTGAGGTCAGGATCTGTCAGGACTGTCTGAGGTCAGGATCTGTCAGGACTGTGGGAGGTCAGGATCTGTCAGGACTGTGGGAGGTCAGGATCTGTCAGGACTGTGGGAGGTCAGGATCTGTCAGGACTGTGGGAGGTCAGGATCTGTCAGGACTGTGGGAGGTCAGGATCTGTCAGGATTGTGGGAGGTCAGGATCTGTCAGGACTGTGGGAGATCAGGATCTGTCAGGACTGTGGGAGGTAGGCTGTGTGTGCGGTCAGGGCGGGGAGTTCTCTACAGCCTGTGTAGACACAAAAACACCTTAACATCACAGGGTGCACATGTATGCCCTGATCGCAGTACTAGTGTATGAAGTGCACTTACTTGCTGAGCGCGCTTCATTCCTGGTAAGTATTGACTGCAATTATCAGCAATCACGCCCCTCCCCTAAGAAAAGTGTAAATCACCCCCTTTACCCAATAAAGTAATGTGGTGTCACTGTGTGTGGAAATGTCCAAACTATTAAAATATAACGTCAGTGGTGTAAACATAAAAAAAATTCCAGAATTTCCGATTTTTGGTCACTTCAAGAAAAAAATTAATAAAAAGGATTAAAAAAAAGTTTCGTCAAAAAAAAAATGATGCAAAAACTACAGATTATGGCACAAAATATGAGCCCCCATACAGCTATTTATGTGGAAAAAAGGGTTATAGGGTCAGAAAAGGAAAATTTTAAGCATACTAATTTTCACCCAAAAAGCTTTAATTTTATAAAAGTAGTAAGATAAAACAAAACCTATATAAATTGGGTATCATTGTATGGACCTACAGAATAAAGATAGTATTGTCTGTGGTAGAAGGGCTGACGTACGTTACCTTTATGAAATGGCGCACAGCATATGATCAATTTGTCTGAGCCATACACAGCGAGGAGAAATGATCTCAGCACAGACAATTTTACACTGAAAGAAAAAGTGTCTGTGTTCTGTGCTGTGTGTGGCTGCATGCTGACCCTCTGCTGACCCTCTGCTGACCCTCTGCTGACCCTCTGCTGACCCTCTGCTGACCCCCTGCTGACCCTCTGCTGACCCTCTGCTGACCCTCTGCTGACCCCCTGCTGACCCCCTAGAACTTCTTTATTTTTCCATATACACGGCTGTATGAGGGCTAATTTTTTGTGCCATGATCTGTAGTTTTAACATGTTTTATATTTTATTTATTTATATTTTTACTTCTGTGAAATGTGAAAAGAGGGTAAATTATTTTGAGGGGAGGGGCCTATTCACATTCATTTAAACTCAGGGTGTGCTGGGAGTTGTAGTTGTGTACCATATAGAGAGACACATTAGAGCTGCAAGCCACAACCTTTGACTCTCCAAATGTTGCAAAACTACAACTCCAAACATGTCCTAACAGTCAGGGCATGCTGGTAGTTGTAGTTTTGTACCCTACAGAGAGACCTGTTAAGGCAGTGTGTCCTTATGGGTTCTGGGGACTATGTTTAGGAGAAGGATCTGGCATCTATGTTTGGGGGAAGAGTGTGGTCTGGGGTCTGTACCCAGCCAAGCTGTCATGAGAGGGCAGCATGTTATATGGGTATGGTGGCTGGGGGGGGGTGAGCTGCAGATGGGGAGCAGAGCTCGGTGACGGTACCTTCAGCTTCCCTGTGGCGGCGGCTCTTTGTACACACTCCTGGCCGATGGCTCGGGGGAGGAGAAGCCCTGTCTTGCTCCAGTGGGCTCAGGCCGCCCCTCTGTTCTATGGGAATGCAGAGGCCAGCCTGGCTGCTTGTTATTCGGCTGCTGTGCCTGATTAACAAGTGTCCTGACCTGCTGTGCGGGACCATAGCGCTTAGCGACACCCTCTGTATATTCCTGCCAATGCCCAGGGCCGGACTGGGTGTGAAAACCAGCCCTGGAAACAATTACATACCAGCCCCATAGTGTTGTGTCATTATACCAGCACGTCGTCATTTTCTTCTTCATAAAAGGTAAACCAGGGGTAGACATCCTGCTGCCACTCCAGATGTTGTGGACTACACCTCCCATGATGCTTTGCAAGCCTTATTGGAGATGTAGTCCAAAACATCTGGAGAGTCGAAGGTTACCTACCCCTGCTCTAAACCAAAAATATATCATATTGCAATATATAATACCATCACCCTAGTCTTTCTCCCTCAACCTTTTTACATTTCCTTCCCCACAAATATATAATATTAAAATATATAATCACCACAGCCCAAATTGCCTAAATTTAGACCCCTACATAATATAATCTAAGAATGCCTCATATCAAATTGCCATGTTAGATCTTTCCCGTCCTCCACTGTTTCCTGAGCTCTAAGCAGTGGCGTTGCTAGGGTTGGTGTCACCCGGTGCGGTAGAAAATGGTGTCACCCCCATACCTCCCCCCTCCCCCCCAGTAAGTTTTTAGCCTGTTGTGACAGACACCACTGTTGTAGCGCATTGTGAGAAATTCCAGTATAATAATCAGATATACCAGTTGCCACAGAATAGGAAAGTGTTAAAGAAGTTTTCACCATTGAAATATACAGCTCCCAGAATTACTTAAAGGGGTACTCCACTGGAAAACATTTACTTTTATATCAACTGGTGCCAGAAAGTTAAACAGATTTTTAAATTACTTCTATTTAAAATCTTAATACTTACAGTACTTATAAGCTGGTGTATGCTCCACAGGAAGTTGTGTAGTTCTTTCCAGTCTGACCACAGTGCTATTTGCTGACACCTCTGCCCATGTCAGGAACTGTCCAGAGCAGGATAGGTTTGCTATGGGGATTTGATCCTACTATGGACAGTTCTTGACATGGACAGAGGTGTTAGCAGAGAGCACTGTGGTCAGACAGAAAAGAAATTAAAAAAGAAAATAACTTCCTGTGAATCGCTTATACAGCAGCTAATAAGTACTGGAAGGATTAAGATTTTTAAATAGAAGTAATTTACAAATCTGTTTAACTTTGTAGCACCAGCTGATTAACATTTTTTTGTCCAGTAGAGTACCCCTTTGAGCAGTGGTGAGGTTATGCTGGGAGTTGTAGTTTCACTGACCTAACTGTAGAACTGACAAGTGACTACAGCTCTGATAGGACATAGAGAGGAGAATGTACAATGATATCAGTGACTACAGGTGACGTCTTCTCTCTAGTGAGGAGAATACACAATGATATCAGTGACTACAGGTGACGTCTTCTCTATAGTGAGGAGAATACACAATGATATCAGTGACTACAGGTGACGTCTTCTCTATAGTGAGGAGAATACACAATGATGTCAGTGACTACAGGTGACGTCTTCTCTATAGTGAGGAGAATACACAATGATATCAGTGACTACAGGTGACGTCTTCTCTATAGTGAGAATACACAATGATATCAGTGACTACAGGTGACGTCTTCTCTATAGTGAGGAGAATACACAATTATATCAGTGACTACAGGTGATGTCTTCTCTATAGTGAGGAGAATACACAATGATATCAGTGACTACAGGTGACGTCTTCTCTATAGTGAGGAGAATACACAATGATATCAGTGACTACAGGTGATGTCTTCTCTATAGTGAGGAGAATACACAATGATATCAGTGACTACAGGTGACGTCTTCTCTATAGTGAGGAGAATACACAATGACATCAGTGACTACAGGTGACGTCTTCTCTATAGTGAGGAGAATACACAATGATATCAGTGACTACAGGTGATGTCTTCTCTATAGTGAGGAGAATACACAATGATATCAGTGACTACAGGTGACGTCTTCTCTATAGTGAGGAGAATACACAATGATATCAGTGACTTGCTCTTCTGAGTGTTGCTGTGTAAGAGGGGGCGTGAAAGAGGAGTTACAAAAACTGTGATTATCTGTTGTGCGGAGTGAATCTGTGGAGTGGGTGCGACTGCCTATAGTCCACATTCATATTTTTGGTAAGTCTTTCTCTTTTGCACATAGTGCGATAAACACCCTTTTTCATTTTTTTTTTTCTCTGTTCCACCTCTAGGGGGAGGAGGAGTAGATTGGGCACAGGTGTATAAATCTTAGCTTGGGACTCTTATTGAGAGCTTGCTCTTCTGAGTGTTGTTGTGTAAGAGGGGGCGTGAAAGAGGAGTTACAAAAACGGGAGTTTGAAAGCAGGAGGTTGAGATCGCTGTGAGTGTTCATTTCTGAACCCACAAGGTCTACAAAAAATTTTAAGTGTCATTTTGACTGTCTGTTTTTTCCTATACATTTGTCAAATCCCCATAACTAAATGGCCTCCATGTTGGAAAGTGCAGTCCAATGTACATCCTGTTCAATGTATGCAATCCTTGAACAACAGTTTGAGGGTGCATATTGTTGTGCGAGATGTGTGCTAGTTGTCCGTTTGGAAGCCCAGATCCTGCATCTAGAGGGGCGACTGGCAACAATGAGAAGCATTAACAACATGGAGAGGAGTCTCGTGCTCACTGAGCAGGCACTCTCGGGAATAGAGGTGGAGGAGGACAGTGGGATGGAGTTGCAGGACAGTCAGGCAGTTAGCTGGGTTACAGTTAGAAAGAGGGGTAGGGGAAAAAGTGTCAGGGAGGCTAGTCCTGAACTGGGACACCCCAACAAGTTTGCCCGCTTGGCAGATGAGGGGGATGTCATTACAGAGCTAGCAGAACTGCAGCAGGATACCGCCTCTGACTGGCAGGGGGGTGTCTGCTCCAGTAAGGAGGGAGGGAGGAGTACAGGGCCGGCCAGACAGGTACTAGTGGTGGGGGACTCAATTATTAGGGGGACAGACAGGGAAATCTGTCACAAAGACCGGGATCGCCGAACAGTGTGTTGTCTGCCTGGCGCACGAGTTCGGCACATCGCGGATCGGGTTGACAGGTTGCTGGGCGGGGCTGGAGAGGACCCAGCAGTCATGGTACATATTGGCACCAATGACAAAGTAAGAGGTAGGTGGAGTGTCCTTAAAAATGATTTCAGGGACTTAGGCCGCAAGCTTAAGGCAAGGACCTCCAAGGTAGTATTTTCTGAAATACTACCAGTACCACGAGCCACACCAGAGAGGCAGCGGGAGATCAGGGAGGTAAACAAGTGGCTCAGAAGCTGGTGTAGGAAGGAAGGGTTTGGGTTCATGGAGAACTGGGCTGACTTCGCTGTCGGTTACCGGCTCTACCGTAGGGACGGGCTGCACCTCAATGGGGAGGGTGCAGCTTTGCTTGGGGAGAAGATGGCTAGAAGGGTGGAGGAGTGTTTAAACTAGGGACTTGGGGGGAGGGAACCTACAGCAAAGAGGGGGAAGATAGTGTAGATAGAGAGGTGGGAATTATAAATGTACCTGGGGGTGGAGCGGAGGGAGGGGTTAGAATAGTTAATAGGAATAGGCTTCATAGGAAAATAAAACTTACACCCTTGAATCCCATTAACCCCAATTACATAAAGGATGGAAATGTAAAGTGTATGTTCACAAATGCCAGAAGCCTAGCAAATAAAATGGGGGAGCTTGAGGCCTTGATACTGGAGGAACATATTGATATAGTTGGGGTCACTGAGACATGGCTGGACTCCTCGCATGACTGGGCTGTCAATCTGCAGGGGTTTACATTGTTTCGCAAGGATAGAATGAACAGAAAAGGTGGTGGAGTCTGTCTGTATGTAAGAAGTGGTATGAAAGTCAGTGTGAACGATGCCATAGTATGTGATGATTCTGAGGATGTGGAATCACTGTGGGTAGAATTACAAAAGGAGGGAAATACTGAAAAAATAATATTTGGGGTAATCTACAGACCCCCTAATATCACTGAAGAGATAGAAGGTCGGCTGCATAAACAAATATAGAGAGGGCCGCCCGGACAGGTACAGTGGTAATAATGGGAGATTTTAACTATCCAGATATAGATTGGGGTCCGGGGTTGGCTAAAACTACAAAGGGGCGACAATTCCTAAATTTATTGCAGGATAATTTTATGGGCCAGTTTGTGGAGGACCCAACAAGAAGTGATGCCTTGTTGGATCTGATCATTTCCAACAACGCAGAGCTGGTTGGTAATGTAACTGTGCGGGAAAACCTTGGTAATAGCGACCACAATATAGTTACTTTTGACTTAAAATGTAGAAAAAAAAGACAGGCGGGGAAGGCAAAAACATATAACTTTAAAAAGGCAAATTTCCCTGGGCTGAGAGCTGCACTACAGGACATAGACTGGGGGGAGGTGTTGTCAAATACTGATACAGAAGGTAAATGGGACATCTTTAAATCAACTCTAAATAACTATACAGCTAAATATATACCAAAGGGGAACAAATATAAACGATTAAAACTAAATCCTACATGGCTGACACATGATGTTAAAAGAGCAATAAACAACAAAAAAATAGCCTTCAAAAAATACAAATCTGATGGGTCAGCGATAACATTTAAACAGTACAAAGAGCTTAATAAAATCTGTAAAAATGTAATAAAAACAGCAAAAATTCAAAACGAGAGACAGGTGGCCAAAGAAAGCAAAATGAATCCTAAATATTTTTTTAGATATATAAATGCAAAAAAAACAAGGACAGAGCATGTAGGACCCCTTAATAATGATAATGGGGAGGTTGTCACCGGCGATCAAGAGAAGGCGGAGCTACTGAATGGGTTCTTTAGTTCTGTATATACTATGGAAGAAGGAGCTGACATTGGCCAGGTCAGTGCTGGTAACACATCATGTAATGTATTGAACTGGCTTAATGTAGAGATGGTACAAGGTAAGTTAAGTAAAGTAAATGTAAGCAAATCTCCAGGGCCGAATGGACTACACCCAAGAGTTCTTAGAGAGGTAAGTTCAGTAATATCTGTACCCTTGTTCATGATATTTAGAGATTCTCTGGTGTCTGGTATTGTGCCAAGGGACTGGCGCAAGGCGAATGTGGTGCCAATCTTCAAAAAGGGCTCTAGGTCTTCCCCAGGAAACTATAGACCGGTAAGTTTAACGTGCATTGTGGGTAAATTGTTTGAAGGACTTATAAGGGATTACATACAGGAATACATAGAGGATAATAGTATTATAAGTGATAACCAGCATGGGTTTACTAAGGATAGAAGTTGTCAAACCAATCTAATTTGCTTTTATGAAGAGGTGAGTAGAAGCCTTGACAGAGGAATGTTAGTGTCCCTCATAGACGTCTGACAGGTAAGTTAAGGTCTTTGGGTTTGGAAATTTTAGTTTGTAACTGGATTGAACACTGGCTCATGGATCGTACCCAGAGAGTGGTGGTCAATGATTCGTACTCTGATTGGTCCCCGGTAATTAGTGGTGTACCCCAAGGTTCAGTACTGGGCCCGCTGTTGTTTAATTTATTTATCAATGATATAGAGGATGGTATTAACAGCTCTGTTTCTATCTTTGCAGATGACACCAAGCTTTGTAGCACAGTACAGTCTATAGAGGAGGTGTATAGGTTACAAGATGACTTGGATAGACTAAGTGTCTGGGCATCCACTTGGCAAATGAGGTTCAATGTGGATAAATGTAAAGTTATGCATCTGGGTACTAATAACCTGCATGCGTCGTATGTCTTAGGGGGGATTAAACTGGCAGAGTCACCGGTAGAGAAGGATCTGGGTGTACTTGTAGATCACAGACTACAGAATAGCATGCAATGTCAGGCTGCTGCTTCCAAGGCCAGCAGGATATTGTCATGTATCAAAAGAGGCATGGACTCAAGGGACAGGGACATAATACTCCCCCTTTATAAATCATTGGTACGGCCTTACCTGGAATATGCTGTTCAGTTTTGGGCACCTGTCCATAAAAGGGACACTGCGGAGTTGGAAAGGGTGCAGAGACGCGCGACTAAACTAATATGGGGCATGGAACATCTTAGCTATGAGGAGCGATTAAAGGAGTTACAATTGTTTAGTCTTGAGAAGAGACGTTTAAGGGGGGATATGATAAACGTATATAAGTATATAAATGGCCCATACAAAAAATATGGAGAAAAACTGTTCCAGGTTAAACCCCCCAAAAGGACGAGGGGGCACTCCCTCCATCTGGAGAAGAAAAAGTTTAGTCTCATGGGGCGACACGCCTTCTTTACCGTGAGGACTGTGAATTTATGGAATGGTCTACCTCAGGAACTGGTCACAGCAGGAACAATTAACAGCTTTAAAACAGGATTAGATACATTCCTGGAACAAAATAACATTAATGCTTATGAAGAAATATAAAATCCCATCCCTTCCCCAATATCGTGCCACACCCCTACCCCTTAATTCCCTGATTGAACTTGATGGACATATGTCTTTTTTCGACCGTACTAACTATGTAACTATGTAACTACAGGTGACGTCTTCTCTATAGTCTTTCTTTATATAATTCAGATGGTACATACCGCCAGAACTTGTTCCAGCTAAAACTTCTCTCTGCAGAATGTGACGCCCAGACGTCTCCTCACTATGTCAGCGCATTCTCATCCTCTATATGAAAACAATTATTATTATAAACCTGCCAGACACTGTATCCCCTAAATATAATACTACTATACACTATACTCTTTGATTATAAACCTTCCATACACCATACCCACTGAATATAATACTACCACACACTGTACATTCTGAATATAATACCAACACATACTGTACCCCTGAATATAATACTGCCACACACTGTACCCACTGAATATAGTACCACATACTGTACCCTCTGAATATAATACTACCACAAACTGCGCCCTCTGAATATAATACTACCACAAACTGCGCCCTCTGAATATAAATCTGCCACATACTGTACCCTCTGAATATAAATCTGCCACATACTGTACCCCTGAATATAAATCTGCCACATATTGTACCCTCTGAATATAAATCTGCCACATACTGTACCCCTGAATATAATACCGCCACATACTGTACCCTCTGAATATAATACTACCACCCACTGCGCCCTCTGAATATAATACTACCACAAACGGCGCCCTCTGAATATAATACTACCACAAACTGCGCCCTCTGAATATAACGTTGCCATACAGTGCACCCTCTGAATATAATACCACAACCGCAGTAACACCCCTCAACATCCGTTAGCTGATGCTATTACCACGGGAGGGGGGTATTGGTGGTGTTGCTAATGGATGATGGGGGTGCTACTACTGGGGGGGGTGTTGCTGGAGGATGATGATGGTGCTGCTGGCCATCCCCCCTGGCAGTATCACCCCCATCATCCATCGGCAGGATCATCCTCCTGGCAGGAGCACCGCCATCATCCACCATCAGGAACTGCTGATGGAGGTGCTTCTGGGGGGGGGGGGGGGTGTTGCTGGTGGATGATGAGGGTGCTACTGCCAGGGGGGGAGCATTAGGTAGGCAGCAGTTCCCCCACATTAGGTAGGTCACAGTTTCCCCACATTAGGTAGCATCTATTCCCCACATTAGGCAGCATAGATTCCCCACATTTGGTACCAGTTCCCCCACATTAGGTAGGTACCAGTTACCCCACATTAGGTAGCAATTTCCCCACATTAGGTAGCACAGATTCCCCACATTAGGTAACAATTTCCCCACATTAGGTAGCATAGATTCCCCACATTCGGTAGCACAGATTCCCCACATTAGGTAGCCTAGACTCCCCACATTAGGTAGCATAGACTCCGCACATTTGATAGTAGTTTCCCCACATTAGGCCGCAGGTTCCCTTGCAGGTTCCCCACAATGGGTCAAAGTCTCCCCACAATAGATCGCTGGTTATACCACCCACCCCCCCCACACACACACAAAAAACACATACAACACAGAGAGACACACACACAAACACACACACACAGTCAGAGAGACACACACTCACAGACAGACACACACACAGTCACACACACACACACAGAGTCACACAGTCACACACAGTAACACAAACACACAGAGTCACACAAACACACAGAGTCGCACAAACACACACAGTCACACACACACAGTCACACACACACACAGTCACACACACACACAGTCACACACACACAGTCACACACACAGTCACACACAGAGTCTCACACACACAAGCATAGATAGAAACAGACAGAGAGACAGACACACACTCACCCATCCAGCGCAGCGCTCCTTCTCACTGGGCGCCGTGCGAGTGACGTAACTGACATCCTCCTGCGCGGCCATGCGGTGTGACATCAGGCCGGCGCAGACGTGGGAGCGGAGGCCGGGCACAGTGCTGGTGAAGGTGAGGGGGGTGTGATGACGGACGGGCGCACAGTGCAGGTGAAAGAGGGGGGTTGCTGACGGACGGGCGCACCGCACACACAGCGTTGGGGTGGGGGGGGGGTGCTGACGGATGGGAGGCCGGTCGGGCACAGATGGGGGGGGGGGTGCTGCGGAGCGTCTTGGTGTATCCCCATTAGGTTGGTGTCACCCGGTGCGGGCCGCACCCCCCGCACGCGGGGAGCAACGCCACTGGCTCTAATACAATGCTGACTCCCCTTCTGAGCTCTAATACAATGCTGACTCCCCTCCTGAGCTCTAATACAATGCTGACTCCCCTCCTGAGCTCTAATACAATGCTTACTCCCCTCCTGAGCTCTAATACAATGCTGACTCCCCTCCTGAGCTCTAATACAATGCTGACTCCCCTCCTGAGCTCTAATACAATGCTGACTCCCCTCCTGAGCTCTAATACAATGCTGACTCCCCTCCTGAGCTCTAATACAATGCTGACTCCCCTCCTGAGCTCTAATACAATGCTGACTCCCCTCCTGAGCTCTAATACAATGCTGACTCCCCTCCTGAGCTCTAATACAATGCTGACTCCCCTCCTGAGCTCTAATACAATGCTGACTCCCCTCCTGAGCTCTAATACAATGCTGACTCCCCTCCTGAGCTCTAATACAATGCTGACTCCCCTCCTGAGCTCTAATACAATGCTGACTCCCCTCCTGAGCTCTAATACAATGCTGACTCCCCTCCTGAGCTCTAATACAATGCTGACTCCCCTCCTGAGCTCTAATACAATGCTGACTCCCCTCCTGAGCTCTAATACAATGCTGACTCCCCTCCTGAACTATAATACAATGCTGACTCCCCTCCTGAGCTCTAATACAATGATGACTCCCCTCCTGAGCTCTAATACAATGCTGACTCCCCTCCTGAGCTCTAATACAATGCTAACTCCCCTCCTGAGCTCTAATACAATGCTGACTCCCCTCCTGAGCTCTAATACAATGCTGACTCCCCTCCTGAGCTCTAATACAATGCTGACTCCCCTCCTGAGCTCTAATACAATGCTGACTCCCCTCCTGAGCTCTAATACAATGCTGACTTCCTAATCTAATACACTGCAGATCCTTCTCCCCCTAATATACTACTGATCCCCTCCCCCTAATACACTGCTGATCCCCCTCCCAACACCCCTAATACACTGCTGATCCCCCTCCCATCCCCCAATACACTGCTGATACCCCTCCCCCTAATATACTGATTATCCCCTCCCGTAATACACTGCTGTCCCCCCAATGCTGACCCCCCTCCTCTCCCATCCCCCCTAATACACTGCTGATCCTCCTCCCATCCCCCTTAATACAATGCTGATACCATCTCACCTAATACAATGCTGATCCACCCTCCCCCTAATACCATGCTGATCGCCCCTCCCCCTAATACAATGCTGATTCCCCCTCCCCCTAATACAATGCTGATTTCCCCCATCTCCCTAATACAATTGTGGTGTCCCGGTACCGTATTTCATACTGTACCTTGGTTAGGGGTCCCCAAAGTCAGAGTTCCTAGGAACTGTGGGGGTCCGCTTCTCTAGTCATCCCCTAGTCACCCTTCATATGGTTAATATTCTGCTAAATTATATGTAAATGCTGTATATAATATGTATGCTTACCTGCATAGCGTCGCAGGACCTTAGGTCATGTGACTCGCTTTAGAACTCTATGGTAGGTAAAAGGACCTTTGGAGGTTCATGGGTCATGTGATTACCCATAATGCTTTGTAAAACTGATTGACAGAGGGTCTGGACCAATCCTAAAACGGCCAGCCCCTGCCCATATAAGGGAGCTTCAGCCAATAGACGCTCTCTTGGGTTGCTGACACTTCATGAGGACAGACCTCCGCAACTTACAACGACTGCTACTAGGCCACAGCCTGCCGGCCTCGGCCTGAAACAAAACAGTGAGTTCTCACAACTTCTTAGCTTATGTTAGCGAGACCTCTGGACCTAAACATACCCCTAAATCCAGCGGCTCTATGCTTACAAAATCCTACTAATCTAAAGAACTTACAAAAGTCCCAACCATACGTCAATCTCAGCTGCGCTGTACATAGACTTTGTTATAAAGACTGTTCCTGTTATCCCCTGTTACAGAAAATCTTCAGTAAAGTTTCCGAAAGTTTTCAGCAAAGCTTTGGTTGTGGACATTGCATTTATTCTACATCTCCCTATCGCTTTTGGGAAGGGTGGCGATAGGCCAAGCATCACAGTATTAACCCTCACCCTGGTGTCACGACTGACAAGAGTTAATTATACCCGTGATATACCTATAGCAACACCCCAACTGCCATACACTCCCCCCCCCAATGCACCACACAATGCTGATCACCCCCTCCCCCATATACAATGCTGACCCCACTCCCCTTCCATCCCCCCCAAAACACTGCTGCCATCCCTCCTAATACACTGCTGACCCCCCTCCCATTCCCAGGGCCAGATTAAGGCTCCCTGGAAGACGGAGCGCTTCATTATGATGCCCCCCCGACAGTTCCACCACATTAGGTGCAGTATAGTTCCCCCACATTAGGTTGTAGTTCCACCAGATTAGGTGCAGTATAAGTCCCCGCACATTAGGTTGGCAGCACAAGTCCCCGCACATTAGGTTGGCAGTGCAAGTCCCCGCATATTAGGTTGGCAGTACAAGTCCCCGCACATTAGGTTGGCAGCACAAGTCCCGACATATTAGGTTGGCAGTACAAGTCCCGGCACATTAGGTTGGCAGTACAGTTCCCCCACATTAGGTGTGCAGTATAGTTCCCCCACATTAGGTGTGCAGTACAGTTCCCCCACATGAGGTGCAGTACAGTTCCCCCACATTTGGTGCAGTATAGCCCCCACATTAGGCTGGCAGTATAGTTCCCCACATTAGGCTGGCAGTATAGTTCCCCACATTACGTACAGTATAGTTCCCCCCATTAGGTGCAGTATAGTCCCCCACATTAGGTGCAGTATAGTTCCCCACACATTAGGTGCAGGATAGCTCCCCCACATTAGGTGCAGTATAGTTCCTCACATTAGGTGCAGTATAGCTCCCCACATTAGGTGCAGTATAGTTCCCCCCACATTTTGTGCAGTATAGTTCCCCCACATTAGGTGCAGTATAGTTCCCCCACATTAGGTGCAGTATAGTTCTCCCACATTAGGTGCAGTATAGTCCCCCACATTAGGTGCAGTATAGTCCCCCATTTTAGGTGCAGCATAGTCCCCCATTTTAGGTGCAGTATAGTCCCCACATTAGGTGCAGTACAGTTCCCCCACATTAGGTGAAGTATAGTTCCCCCACATTAGGTGCAGTATATTTCCCCGACAGACATACAGCTTTCAGCCATATACATTGAATGGCTGGAGGCTGTATGCCTGTTAACTGCCCCACTTCAGTATTACGACCACCGCTCCGGGGTCACGATCTACTGCTATGGCCTATGGGCCATAGCAGTAGGTCCCAGGACGGAGATGGGGTGGTCGGAACACTGAAGATGACATGCCGCTGGTCACTTACCATGCGCGCGCGTCCTCCTCACTGCTCTGCTCTGCTCTGTTACTATGGGCGCATGCACGGGACGTCAGTGACGTCCCTGCGTGCGCTACCTCCCGACGGCCCCTTCATTTTTAATGTTGAGGCGAGGCCAAAGAGAGGTAACCGGGGCATCCTTGTGTCCCGAAAAGATTTTTCAGGACACAGGGATGTCCCCAATGTGATAGGGGGCCCCCCTGCGGGTAAGGGGCCCGGAGCAGGCGCTCCATGAGCGCCAATGATGATCCAGCCCTGGCAGCCGCTGGAGGGGACTAAAAGGCAGCCCTATCTCAAAGCGGCCCCAGGGCCTGCAGCCCACCGGGAAATTTCCTGGTAGGTCAGCCTGGCCCTGCCAATGCCTAGTCATTTTTCTGAATACAGTCTCTACAGTATGGTCCCTATCTGGCGGTGACTTATGGCAAAAGGAGGGGGGTGGGGGCCGACTTTTTCACAAAAAAGTAGCAGCGATAAATTCCTGACCACTGCTACGCATAAACCAATTTGACTGTGTTCAGTGACTTCTTGCAAATCGGCTGCTTCAAAAAGTCATTTTTACTGAAAAGTGCACTGTGTAGAAACATTGGGGAAGATTTATCAAAACCTGTCCAGAGGAAAAGTTGCCCAGTTGCCCATAGCAACCAATCAGATCGCTTCTTTCATTTTTCAGAGGCCTTGTTAAAAATGAAATAAGCAATCTGATTGGCTGCTTTGGTCAACTGGGTAACTTTTCCTCTGGACAGGTTTTGATAAATCTCCCCCATTAGCCCCAAAAAAAGTTTCAAAATGGCATTTAAAAAAAAATATCAATTTGGCGCACAAAATCGTTTTTTGGTTTACAGTTTGTGCTAAAACGAGTAAAGTCATTACAAAGTACAATTGGTAGTGCGTAAAACAAGCCCCATATAGGTAGATGGGAAATTGAAAGCATTATTATGAGTATTAGAAGGCCAGGAAGAAAAAACTGACTTGCAAAAAGGAAAAACTATCCCTCTTAAACTCTTAAGGACCCTGGACGTACTGTACGTACGGTCTGTGACAGCCGGGATCATGCAACATTACTGGGCGTTCGGGTCCCAGAGACCCGATCAGCCCGGTATCGCCGCAGATCGCAAGGGCGATTTCCCTTGCGATTTGCGGCGATCGCCAACATGAGGGGCCTACATTGCCCCCCTCGGCGTTTGACCGGAAAACGCCAGGATGTACGGGGACGTCCTGGGTCCTTAAAGCCCAGGGTGCGGGGACGTCCCCGTACATCCTGGTGTTTTCCGGTCCCTGCCGCGCACCGGGCAGAGATCAAAACCGGATGCCTGCTGAAATGCTTCAGCAGGCATCCAGGGCAAACGCCGAGGGGGGCCATGTAGGCCCCTCATGTTGGCGATCGCCGCAAATCGCAAGGGAAATCGCCCTTGCGATCTGCGGCGATACCGGGCTGATCGGGTCTCTGGGACCCGACCGCCCGGTAATGTTGCATGATCCCGGCTGACAGCCAGGACCATGCTGAAGTATAAGAGCGAGGTGGCAAGCCTGCCACCTCCTCCGATCCCCTGCGATTCTTCAGTTAACTAACCGACCAACTGCAGGGGGGGGCGGTTACTTCCTCCCGCCCTGCTCGGCCCCTTGAAGTCCGGAGAGGACGGGAGGAAGACCGGAGGACGCGGCGAGGGACGGGGGAGTGCTGGGGCCTGGCCCCGGTACTTACATCGTCCCTGAAGACCCGGATCCCGGCTTGAAGACGGCGATGGCGGCGACAGGTGAGTAGATCTTCAGCCGCGGTCGGGCCCTTTACAGCAATACACGTCGCCGTAAAGCGACATGCATTGCTGTATTGAGACCCTGTATACTACAACTCCCAGCATGCCCAGACAGCCCTTGGCGTCTGGGCATGCTGGGAGTTGCAGTTTTGCAACTTCTGGAGGTCCACAGTTTTTGGACCACTGTGCCCTTCCAGATGTTGCAAAACTACACATCCTCAGCATGCCCTTACTGTCCAGACATGCTGGGAGTTGTAGTTCTGTAACATCTGGCCCTTCAGATGTTGCAGAACTACAACTCCCAGCATGCCTGGACTGTTTTGGCATACTGGGAGTTGTAGTTTTGCAACATCTGGAAAGGCACAGATTGGGAACCACTGTATTAGTGGTCTGCAAACTGTAGTCCTCCAGATGTTGCAAAACTACAACTACAAGCATGCTGGGAGTTGTAGTTCGGCAACATCTGGCTCTAAAGATGTTGCTGAACTACTACTTCCAGCATGCCTGAGAATGTTTGGGAGTTGTGGTTTTGCAACAACTGGAGTCACACTGGTTGGGAAACATTGTCTGTTTCCTAACTCAGTGTTTCCCAACCTGTGTGCCTCCAGCTGTTGCAAAACTATAACTACCAGCATGCACTGATAGACTGTGCATGCTGGGAGTTGTAGTTTTGCAACAGCTGGAGGTCCCCCCCCTGTGAATGTTCAGGGTACATTTACATGGGCAGGGGGCTTACAGTGAGTATCAGGCTGCAAGTTTGCGATGCAGCAAATTTTGCGCGGCAGCTCAAACTCGCAGCGGGAAACTCGCTGTAATCCCCCGCCCGTGTGATTGTACCCTAAAAACACTACACTACACTACACTACACTACCACAAAATAAACTAAAAAGTAAAAAACACTTTATATACACATACCCCTACACAGCCCCCCTCCCTAATAAAAATGAAAAACGTCTGGTACGCCACTGTTTCCAAAATGGAGCCTCCAGCTGTTGCAAAACAACAACTCCCAGTATTGCCGGACAGCCGTTGACTATCCAAGCATGCTGGGAGTTTTGCAATAGCTGGAGGCACCCTGTTTGGGAATCACTGGCGTAGAATACCCCTATGTCCACCCCTATGCAAATCCCTAATTCAGGCCTCTAATGCGCATGGCGCTCTCACTTTGGAACAGTTTAGGGCCACATATGGGGTATCGCCGTACTCGGCAGAAATTGCCTAACAAATTTTGGGGGTCTCTTTCTCCTTTCACCCCTTATGAAAAGGTGAAGTTGGGGTCTACACCAGCATGTTAGTGCAAAAAAAAAATTTTTTTACACTAACATGCTGGTGTTGCCCTATACTTTTCATTTTGACAAGAGGTAAAGGGGGAAAAAGCCCCCCAAAATTTGTAATGCAATTTCTCCCGACTACGGAGATACCCCTTATGTGGGCTCAAAGTGCTCTGGGGGCGCACAACAAGGCCCAGAAGGGAGAGTGCTCCATGTACATTTGAGGTGATTTGCACAGGGGTGGCTGATTGTTACAGCGGTTTTGACAAACGCAAAAAAAACAAAACCCCCCATTTCGGAAACTACACCCCTCACGGAATGTAATGAGGGGTGCAGTGAGAATTTACACCCCACAGGTGTCTGACAGATCTTTGGAACAGTGGGCTGTGCAAATTAAAAATTTTGTACAGCCCACTGTTCCAAAGATCTGACAGACACCAGTGGGGGATAAATGCTCACTTTACGCCTTGTTACGTTCCTCAAGGGGTCTAGTTTCCAAAATGGTATGCCATGTGAGGGTTATTTTGCTGTCCTGGCACCATATGGGCTACCTAAATGCGACATGCCCCCCGAGCAAAATTTGCTCTCAAAAAGCCAAATATGACTCCTTCTCTTCTGACCATTGTAGTTCGCCCGTAGTGCACTTCAGGTCAACTTATGGGGTACCTCCATACTCAGAAGAGATGGGGTTACAATTTTTGGGGGGTATTTTCTGCTATTAACCCTTGCAAAAATGTGAAATTTGGGGGGGGAGACACACCTTTTAGTGAATTTCTTTTTTTTTACGTATGCAAAAGTCGTGAAACACCTGTGGGGTATTAAGGCTCACTTTATTTCTTGTTACGTTCCTCAAGGGGTCTAGTTTCCAAAATGGTATGCCATGTGGCTTTTTTTGCTGTCCTGGGACCATAGGGGCTTCCTAAATGCGACATGCCGCCGAGCAAAATTTGCTCTCAAAAAGCCAAATAGGACTCCTTCTCTTCTGAGCATTGTAGTTCACCCATAGTACACTTCAGGTCAACTTATGGGGTACCTCCATACTCAGAAGAGATGGGGTTACAATTTTTGGGGGGTATTTTCTGCTATTAACCCTTGCTAAAATGTGAAATTTTGGGGGAAACACACATTTTAGTGAAATTTTTTTTAAATTTTTTTACATATGCAAAAGTCGTGAAATCCCTGTGGGGTATTAAGGCTCACTTTATTCCTTGTTACGTACCTCAAGGGGTCTAGTTTCCAAAATGGTATGCCATGTGTTTTTTTTTTGCTGTTCTGGCACCATAGGGGCTTCCTAAATGCAACATGCCCCCCCCAAAAACCATTTTAAAAAAACGTACTCTCCAAAATCCTCTTGTCGCTCCTTCGCTTCTGAGCCCTCTACTGCGCCCGCCGAACACTTTACATAGACATATGAGGTATGTGCTTATTCGAGAGAAATTGGGCTACAAAAATAACAATACATTTTCTCCTTTTACCCCTTGCAAAAATTCTAAAATTGGGTCTACAAGAACATGCGAGTGTAAAAAATGGAGATTGTGAATTTTCTCCTTCACTTTGCTGCTATTCCTGTGAAACACCTAAAGGGTTAAAACGCTGACTGAATGTCATTTTGAATACTTAGGGGGGTTCAGTTTTTATAATGGGGTAATTTTTGGGGTATTTCTAATATGAAGACCCTTCAATTCCACTTCAAACCTGAACTGGTCCCTGAAAAATTGTGAGTTTGGAAATTTTGTGAAAAATTGGAAAATTGCTGCTGAACTTTGAAGCCCTCTGGTGTCTTCCAAAAGTAAAAACACGTAAATTTTATAATGCAAACATAAAGTGGACATATTGTATATGTGAATAAAAAAAAATTATTTGGAATATCCATTTTCATTACAAGCAGAGAGCTTCAAAATTAGAAAAATGCAAAATTTTCGAATTTTTCATCAAATTTTGGGATTTTTCACCAAGAAAGGATGCAAGGTAACACAAAATGTTACCACTATGTTAAAGTAGAATATATCACGAAAAAACAATCTCGGAATCAGAATGATAACTAAAAGCATTCCAGAGTTATTAATGTTTAAAATGACTGTGGTCAGATGTGCAAAAAATGGCCGGGTCCTAAGGTGTAAAATGGCTGGGTCCTTAAGGGGATAAACCCCTTCCTGCATATGGGCATAAATGTACATGGAACCTGTGTATTTGTGTATATGGGGCTGCGTATGTGTGTGTATGGAGGGCTGTGTATGTGTTTGTATGGAGAACTGTGTATGTGTGTGTATGGAGGGCTGCGTATGTGTGTGTATGGAGGGCTGAATATGTGTGTGTATGGAGGGCTGTGTATGTGTGTGTATGGAGGGCTGCATATGTGTGTGTATGGAGGGCTGCATATGTGTGTGTATGGAGGGCTGCGTATGTGTGTGTATGGAGGGCTGCGTATGTATGTGTATGGAGGGCTGTGTATGTGTTTGTATGGAGGGCTGCGTATGTGTGTGTATGGAGGGCTGCGTATGTGTGTGTATGGAGGGCTGCATATGTGTGTGTATGGAGGGCTGCGTATGTGTGTGTATGGAGGGCTGTGTATGTGTTTGTATGGAGGGCTGTGTATGTGTGTGTATGGAGGGCTGTGTATGGAGAGCTAAGTGTGTATATGGGGCTGTGTATGTGTGTGTATGGAGGGCTGAAAATGTGTGTGTATGGAGGGCTGCGTATGTGTGTGTATGGAGGGCTGCGTATGTGTGTGTATGGAGGGCTGCGTATGTGTGTGTATGGAGGGCTGTGTATGGAAACAGTGTATGTGTGTATATGGGACTGTGTATGTATTTCCTTAGGGACACAGGGAGATTTTTCAGTCAGCCTGAAACCCTAATTGTCTGTTTTTTCCCACACCAACCAATCACAGCTCAACTTTCAAACTTGTATGAGCTCTTGTAAAGGGAAAGCTGAGTTGTGATTGGTTGCTATGGGAAAAAACAGACAATTTTGATTCCAGGCTTATTGATAAATCAGGGCCACAGGGTGTAAATGTACGCCCGGTGCCTGCTCAGGAACTATGGAGTGTACTCAGGAGCTGAGCCCGCTTCATAGCCAGTTAATAAAAGTTAATATATGTGAATAAGCCCCTTACCTAATAAGTTTCAATCACCCCTTTTTTTTATCAGCGCTTACATAAATGTCCAAACTATTAATATATAACAATAAAGGAGAACTGCAGTGGAATATAACTTATCCCCTATGCGAAGGAAAGGGAATAAGTTATAAATGGGGGGGGGGGGGGGCGTTCCGTCCCTGCATGATGCGGCAGCCGACACGCCCCCTCCATGTATCCCATAGAGATTCATGGAGGGGGCGGGTCTGCCGCAGCTTCCTGCTGGGGACAACATCGCGCTTCCTGCAGACTGCTGTGGCCCTGTTCAGGAGATCCTATGGAGCCCCAGCGGTCAGATCCCCCACGATCTATAACTTATCCCTATCCTTTGGATAGAAGACAAGTTATACTTCACTACAGTTCACTTGTGATTAAACTGCACAGTCAATGGCGTACACAGGAAAGGAAACCAAATTCCAGAATTGCGCATTTTTGGTCGCTTCATATACCAGAAAAAAAAATTCAGAAAGTTCCTCAAAAACAAAATTGGTACCAATAAAACTACATACAGCACAATAAATTAGCCTCTATACATCACTGTACATGGAAAAATATTTTTTTTGTAAAAAAAAAAAGTTGTCAAATAGTTAAGTAAAATAAATTTTTTTTTTAATAAACTGGGTATCCTTTTAATTGTATGGACCTACAGGATAAAGATAATGTGTCATTGTTATCAGAAAGTGAACTGCGAAGAAACAGAAGCCTTTAAAATTACAAAATCATTTATTTTTTCAATTCTGCCCACAAATATTTTTTTTTGTTTCACCATAGATTTGTTGGGGAAATGTTTGATGATATTACAAAGTACAATTAATGGCGCAAAATATAAGCCCTCATATGGGTCTGTAGGTAGAAAATTGAAAGTGTTAGGATTTTTAGAAGGTCAGGAGGAAAAAACAAAAGTGCAAAAATAAAATGCTGTCTGGCAATACTGGGAGTAGTTGTTTTGCAACAGCTGGAGGCTCCGTTTTGGAAACCGTGGAGTACCAGACGTTTTTCATTTTTATTGGGGAGGGGGGCTGTGTAGGGGTATGTGTATATGTAGTGTTTTTTACTTTTTATTTTTTGTGTTAGTGTAGTGTAGTGTTTTTAGGGTACAGTCGCACGGGCGGCGGTTCACAGTAGTTTCTCGCTGGAAGTTTGAGCTGTTGCAGAAAATTTGCCGCAGCTCAAACTTGCAGCCCGATACTTACTGTAAGCCTCCGCCCATGTGAGTGTACCCTGTACATTCACATTGGGGGGGACATCCAGCTGTTGCAAAACTACAACTCCCAGCATGCGCTGACAGACTGTACATGCTGAGAGTTTTAGTTTTGCAACAGCTGTAGGCACACTGGTTATGTATCACTGAGTTTGTGACCTTTCTCAGTGTTTCAAAACCAGTGTGCCTCCAGCTGTTGCAAAACTACAACTCGCAGCATGTACGGTGCATGGTGTAAGGTGACTGCTGGAAGTTGTAGTTTTCAACAGCTGGAGGCACACCGGTCGTGAAACACTGAGTTAGGTAAAAAAAAAAAAACTCTGAGTTTCACAACCAGTGTGCCTTCAGCTGTTGCAAAACTACAACTCTCAGCAGTCACCGACAGCCAACGGGCATGCTGGGAGTTGTAGTTATGCAACCTGCAGATGCACCACTACAACTCCCAGCATGCACTTTAGCTGTTTGTGCAAGCTGGGAGTTGTAGTCATACAACAGCTGAAGGTACACTTTTCCATAAAAAAATGTGCCTCCAGCTGTTGCAAAACCATAAGTCCCAGCATGACCATAAGGGAATGTGTTGTGGTGGTCTGCCTTCTGCTGTTGCATAACTACAGCTCCCAGCATGCCCTTTTTGCATGCTGGGAGCTGTTGCTAAGCAACAGCAGGAGGCTGTAACTCACCTCCTGCTGCTGCTCCGTCGCAGGACTGTCCCTCCCCGCCGCCGCCGCTCCTGAGGCCCCGATCCCAACATGGACGCCAAGGATCGGGGTCCCCAGCACCCAGGGTGCACGTCCCGCACCCGCTCACGTCCTCCGGAAGAGGGGCGGAGCGGGTGCGGGAGTGACACCCGCAGCAGGCGCCCTGATTTGTTGACCGGTAATCCGGTCCACGAATAAGGGCGATCGTGAGGTGGCACCAGTGCCACCTCACCCCTGCAGGCTCTGACTGTTCGGGGCCGTCTCCAGTAATTCCGGGTCACCGGGTCACTGGAGACCCAATTGACCCGGAATCGCTGCAGATCACTGGACTGAATTGTCCAGCGATCTGCGGCCATCGCCGACATGGGGGGGCATAATGACCCCCCTGGGCGATATGCCGGGATGCCTGCTGAACGATTTCAGCAGGCATCCGGCTCCGGTCCCCAACCGGCTAGCGGTGGGGACCGGAATTCCCACGGGCGTATGGATACGCCCTGCGTCCTTAAGGACTCGGAATGCAGGGCGTATCCATACGCCCTGCGTCCTTAAGAGGTTAATGACCAAGCCCATTTTCACCTTAAGGACCAGGCCAATTTTATTTTTGCGTTTTTGTTTTTGCCTCCTCGCCTTCTAAAATCCATAACTCTTTTATTTTTCCATCTAAAGACCCATATAAGGGCTTGTTTTTTGCGGGACCAATTGTACTTTGTAATGAAACCTCTCATTTTACCATAAAATGTACTGCAAACCCCAAAAAAAAAATTTTTAGGGAGGAAATTTCAATGAAAACCAAAATTTTGCACATTTTGGAGGGTTTTGTTTTCACACTGTACACTTTACGGTAAAAATAACGTGTGTTCTTTATTCTGTGGGTCAATACGATTAAAATTATACCCATGGCTAGATACCTTACTTTTATATTTTTTGTACCGCTTAAAAAAAATCTAAAACTTTTTGTACAAAATCAGTAATCTAAAATCGCCCTATTTTGACCACCTCTAACTTTTTCATTTTTCAGTATATAGGGCGGAATGAGGGCTCATTTTTTGCGCCGTCATCTGTACTTTATTTAGATACCACATTTGCATATATAAAACTTGTAGATAATTTTTTATTAATTTATTTTTTAATAAAATGTGACAAACAAGCAGCATTTTTGGACATTTTCTTATTTTTTACATTTACGCCATTCACCGAACGGGATCATAAACAATATATTTTGATAGTTTGGACATTTACGCATGCGGCAATACCAAATATGTTTATTAAAAATAATTACGCTTTTTGGGGGTAAAATGGGAAAAACTGACAATTTTCATTTTTATTGGGGGAGGGGATTTTTCACTTTAAAAAAAAAAACTTTTTATCTTTACATTTTTCAACTTTTTATTTACACTTTTTATGTCCCCATAGGGGACTATCTATAGCAATCCTTTGATTGCTAATACTGTGCATTGCTATGTATAGGACACAGCACTGCTCAGTATTATCGGTGATATTCTGCTCGATCGCAGACCAGAGCAGAAGATCCCAGGAGACAGCCGGAGCTAGGTAAGGGGACCTCCGACTGTCATGCTGGATGATCGGATTGCCGCGGCAGCACTGCGGGTGATCCGATCATCCAATCAAAGTGCCGCAATGCTGCAGATGCCCTGATCTGTATTGATCACGGCATCGGAGGCGTTAATGGCGGACATCCGCGCGTTCGGAACCAGCCGTGTATGACGCGAGCACCCTTCCGATGCTCGCGGTCATACACAGGACGTAAATGTACATCCTGGTGCGGGAAATCCCGCCAAACCAGGACGTACATTTACGTCCGTGGTCGTTAAGGGGTTAATGAAAATTTGTCAAACACCTGAGGGGTATAGTTTCCAAAATTGGGTCACATGTGGGTATTTATTTTTTTGCGCTTATGTCAGAACAGCTGTAAAATCACCAATTTAGGCCTCAAATGTACATGGTGCGCTCTCACTCCTAAGCCTTGTTGTGCTCCCGCAGAGCATTTTACGCCCACATATGGGGTATTTCCATACTCAGGAGAAATTGTGTTACAAATTTTGGGGGTCTTTTTTTCCTTTTACCGCTTGTGAAAATAAAAAGTATAGGGCAACCCCAGCATGTTAGTGTAAACATTTTAATCTTTTTACACTAACAAGCTGGTGTAGCACCCAACTTTTCCTTTTCATAAGGGGTAAAAGGAGAAAAAGCCCCCAAAAATATGTAGTGCAATTTCTCCCGAGTACGGAAATACCCCATATGTGGCCCTAAACTGTTTCCTTCCTCCAGCTGTTGCTAAACTCCCAGCATGCCTGGACAGTCAGTGGCTGTCCAGAAATGCTGGGAGTTGTTGTTTTGCAACAGCTGGAGGCTCCGTTTTGGAAACACTGCTGTACAATATGTTTTTCATTTTTGTTGTGGGGGACAGTGTAAAGGGGTGTATATGTAGTGTTTTACCCTTTCTTTTGTGTCAGTGTTTTCAGGGTACATTCACACTGGCGTGTTACGATGAGTTTCCCGCTAGGAGTTTGGCCTGCGGCAAAAAATTTGCCGCAGCCCAAAATTGAAGCAGGAAACTTACTGTAAACCTGCCTGTGTGAATGTACCCTGTACATTCACATGGGGGGGCAAACCTCCAGCTGTTTCAAAACTACAACTCTCAGCATGCACTGACTGACCGAGCATGCTAGGAGTTGTACTTTTGCAACAGCTGGAGGCACACTGGTTGGAAAACCGTCAGTTAGGTTCTGTCACCTAACTCAGTATTTTCCAACCAGTGTGCCTCCAGCTGTTGCAAAACTACAACTCCCAGCATGTACTGATCACCGAAGGGCATGCTGGGAGATGTAGTTATGCAACAGCTGGAAGTACGCAACTACAACTCCCAGCATGCCAAGACAGCTGTTTGCTGTTTGGGCATGCTGGGATTTGCAGTTTTGCAATATCTGGAGGGCTACAGTTTATAGACCACTGCACTGTGATCTCCAAATCGTGGACCTCCAGATGTTGCAAAATTACAAATTCCAGCATGCCCAGACAGCAAACAGCTGTTTGGGCATGCTAAGAGTTGTAGTTTTGCAAGATCTGGAGGGATACAGTTTAGCGACCACTGTATAGTGGTCTCAGACTGTAGCCCTCCAGATTTTGCTAGGCAACTTACCAACTTTCGTAGGATCCAGGGAACCATCCTCTTCTGCTGCACGACATCGCCGCCAGCCGATCACCATTGCTCGCAGCCTCCGGTTGGGTAAATGGATCTTCTGCCCCCGGTCCTTTGTCGGTTCCCCATTCTGCCCCACCTATTGTGGGTGGGCAGAACGGGGAAAACGAAAGTTAACCCCCCCCCCGCCTCTGATCTGCTATTGGTGGTCACATCTAGACCACCAATAGCAGGGATAAGAGGGGTGGCACCCCTGCCACCTCACTCCTATCCCTTCAGAGGGATCGTGGGTGTCTTAGACAACCACGATCCCCCTTATATTCCGGGTCGCCAGGGTCACCATAGACCCGAATGACTCGGAATTGGCGCAAATCGCAAGTGTGAATGTTAAAATAATTAATATACAATATAACTTATGCAAGGGTATACAAGATGGCTGACAAAAGTCAAACCTAAAATGGATGCCATGACCTTTAGGAACAGTGAAGCTATAGCTGAATACTATAGATAGAATTGCTGAGGTATGCATAACTATACTATTCTAGGAAGGTAGTAATGTCCAATTAGTATGTAAGTTAAGCATGACATAATGTATACACCCATTAGTGAAAGATATACTCAAACCAACCCACTAGGAGGAGATATATAGAGATAAGTATATTTATGGATATAAGGCGTAGTATAACCACGCCCACATATGTAAAGAACACACCCATAAGTACGGTATTTAAGAAGACCGCATCAATAGGGGGCATCATAATTAAGGCATCATTCATTATGGAAGCATCATTAAGGAAGCACCAAGGATGAAGCAAGACCATTGAAGTAAGCCAAGCCAAGCTAAGAGGAAGGAGGTGGAGCCAGACCAGTCTGATGAAGGAGGAAGCCATCTTAGATGAACTTTCCATGATGGATCCAGCCCACACAACCCTCACTTGGTGAGATTGTTCTAAGAACATGCCTATACTTCCTACTGTTATTATTGTAATACTTAAGCAAGAACTGTTATTTACATAAGATTTACTAGTTTGTTCTGTTTGCCATATTTGTCTATGAGCCTAAAATAAATGTATGATTGTTTACTTAATTTGACGTAAGCTGAGTAATTTATTCCTCTCCAATGGTGACTGTGTCAAATGAAATTTGACCAGTATAAGAATGTAACATTTTGGCAACGCCAGCCATTCGTCTTTGTTCAGCTTGTACAGGGGGAGAGATGCGTACGGATGATACAAGCTTCCCAGGAAGACGAGAACCGAAGAATCTGACGACCATTGGAGAAGGCCAGGAAAAGAATTCAGCTGCGGGAAATTGCTAAAGGACGTTTCAGCAAAGCAGACTGAGAGACAAGAGGCTATCTTGTGAGTATTGTTTTAATTACTCTATATTATGGTAGACAAATGTAAATTGCAGGTTTCAGACATGTCTAATTTTAAGTCAGATGTATCTAAAGTAGACTTAAAAAAGTTATGGTTTAAATTAGTAACAGAGTATGAAACTAAGAATAAGGAAATAGATGGTAAACTATTTGTAAATAAAGAGAAATGTAAGCTAGCAAATCTGGTACATCTATCACAAGTTTTCCATGATCAAGTTTTGATACATGGAAATGATGGAATTGGATCCAGAAAAGATTGTGGTATACAATGTAATGGTGACGTAACAAGTCAGAGTCAAAATGTGTTGATGTCTGATCTGGATACAGAGTCACAAGCAATGTTTACTACTCAGTGTAGTGAAGACTTAAGGGCGTCAGCTGCTGACATCTGTCAAAGTGACAGGTCAATGCATTTGTTAACAGAATTACATTATTTGAGTAAACTTAAAAAAGAAATCCCTATATTTAATAAGAAATTTCATGTAGCGAGAAGCTTAGAAGTTTTTGAGGTACACGTAGCCAAGTTTGGTTTAACCAAGTCTCAAATCAATAAAACTTTCCGATTATATATCCCTGTAGATATTTGGAGAATTATTGAGTTACATCACAATGTACAGGGAGAAGAATGGTTGGAATGTGATGATGTTGACAGACTGACAATGCTCTGTACAGGTGTCAACAAGGACATTCCAAGCCTGGATATGTTAACTTCCTATCAAATCGGTAAAAACCAATGTGTTTTTGAGTACATGAAAAGTTTTGAACGAATGTTCAAGGTGGTTGTGGACAAAAACACATCAATTGATAAAAATCAGATTATGATAAGTACATTTATTAAAAAATTTCCTTTTGTGGATAAAGTAATATTAGCCATAGCGTCAAAGAAAAATTCATTAATCGAAGTCGCTAAACTAATTGATGTAGCCAGGAAGCAAGAAAAAGATAAAAATTGTCAGACTTCTAAAATATCACAAAACAACATGGCTAGGCACTGTTACGCCTAGCGCTCCGGGTCCCCGCTCCTCCCCGGAGCGCTCACGGCGCCTTTCTCCCTGCAGCTCCCCGGTCAGCGCTGACCGGGAGCGCTGCCCTGTCATGGCCGTTGGGGATGCGATTCGCACAGCGGGACGCGCCCGCTCGCGAATCGCATCCCAGGTCACTTACCCGTTCCCGTCTCCTGCGGTCATGTGCTGGCGCGCGCGGCTCCGCTCTCTAGGGCGCGCGCGCGCCAGCTCCCTGAGACTTAAAGGGCCAGTGCACCAATGATTGGTGCCTGGCCCAATTAGCTTAATTGGTTCCCATCTGTTTCCTGGCTATATCTAGTCTCCTCCCTTGCACTTCCTTGCCGGATCTTGTTGCCCTAGAGCCTAGTGAAAGCGTTTTTGTGTGTTTATACCCTGTGTACCAGAACTTTGCTATCTCCCCTGACTACGAACCTTGCCGCCTGCCCCCGACCTTCTGCTACGTCCGACTTTGCTTCTGCCTACTCCCTTGTACCTCGCCTATCTTCAGCAGCCAGAGAGGTGAGCCGTTGCTAGTGGATACGACCTGGTCACTACCGCCGCAGCAAGACCATCCCGCTTTGCGGCGGGCTCTGGTGAAAACCTGTAGTGTCTTAGAACCGGTCCACTAGCACGGTCCTCGCTATCCCTCTCTGGCACAGAGGATCCACCTCCTGCCAGCCGGCATCGTGACAGTAGATCCGGCCATGGATCCCGCTGAAGTTCCTCTGCCTGTTGTCGCCGACCTCCCCACACTGGTCGCCCAGCAAGCCCGACAGATTGCCCAACAAGATCACCAGCTGTCGTACTTGACCACCATGACTCAGCAACTCCAGTCGCAGCTACAGCAGATTCAGTCTCAGCTACAGCAGCAGCAACCATCTCCTCCGCCAGCTCCTGCACCTCTTCCGCAGCGAGTGGCCACTCCTAGCCTCCGCCTGTCTTTGCCGGACAAATTTAATGGGGACTCTAAGTTTTGCCGTGGCTTTCTTTCCCAATGTTCCCTGCATCTGGAGATGATGTCGGATCAGTTTCCTACTGAAAGGTCTAAGGTGGCTTTCGTAGTCAGCCTTCTGTCTGGAAAAGCCCTGTCATGGGCCACACCGCTCTGGGACCGTGATGACCCCGTCACTGCCTCTGTACACTCCTTCTTCTCGGAAATTCGAAGTGTCTTTGAGGAACCTGCCCGAGCCTCTTCTGCTGAGACTGCCCTGCTGAACCTGGTCCAGGGTAATTCCTCCGTTGGCGAGTACGCCATACAATTCCGTACTCTTGCTTCTGAACTTTCCTGGAATAATGAGGCTCTCTGCGCGACCTTTAAAAAAGGCCTATCCAGCAACATTAAAGATGTTCTGGCCGCACGAGAGACTCCTGCTAGCCTGCATGAACTCATTCATCTAGCCACTCGCATTGACATGCGTTTTTCTGAGAGGCATCAAGAGCTCCGCCAGGAAAAAGACTTAGATCTCTGGCCACCTCTCCCACAGTCTCCACTGCAATCTGCGCCTAGGCCTCCCGCCGAGGAGGCCATGCAAGTGGATCGGTCTCGCCTGACCCTGGAAGAGAGGAATCGCCGTAAGGAAGAGAATCTTTGTTTGTACTGTGCCAGTACTGAACATTTTCTGGTGGATTGCCCAATCCGTCCTCCACGTCTGGGAAACGCACGCTCACACTCAGCTCTCGTGGGTGTGGCGTCTCTTGATGCCAAGTCGGCTTCTCCACGTCTCACGGTACCTGTTCGGATTTCCACTTCAGCCAGCTCTCCCCTCTCAGCCGTGGCCTGTCTGGACTCTGGAGCTTCTGGGAATTTTATTCGGGAGTCCTTTGTGAATAAATTCCATATTCCGGTGACCCGTCTTGTCAAGCCACTCCGCATCTCCGCGGTCAACGGAGCCAGGTTGGACTGTACCATACGTTTCCGCACGGAGCCCCTTCTTATGAGCATCGGATCTCATCACGAGAGGATTGAACTTTTGGTCCTCCCCAATTGCACCTCGGAAATTCTCCTTGGACTTCCCTGGCTTCAACTTCATTCCCCAACCCTGGATTGGTCCACTGGGGAGATCAAGAGTTGGGGGTCCTCTTGTGCCAAGAACTGTCTAAAACCGGTTCCCAGTAACCCTTGCCGTAACTCTGTGGTTCCTCCTGTATCCGGTCCCCCTAAGGTCATTAAGGACTCTGCCTGCCACAGGAAATGCCCCTCCCCCCCTCCCAGGCAAGCTTCTGTGTCCCCTCATGGCCCTCGTCCTGGTGTCACACTGCCCCGTGCCAGGTCTCGCCCTCTGCCCTCTCTCCCCATTCCTACTCCTGCGGTTCTGCCTGCCGTTGAGGAATCCCTCCTTCCTTTCCCGGTGTCCTCATCCCAGGGGAGGCAGTTACCCGATAAAGAGAAGGGGAGACCTAAGGGGGGGGGTACTGTTACGCCTAGCGCTCCGGGTCCCCGCTCCTCCCCGGAGCGCTCACGGCGCCTTTCTCCCTGCAGCTCCCCGGTCAGCGCTGACCGGGAGCGCTGCCCTGTCATGGCCGTTGGGGATGCGATTCGCACAGCGGGACGCGCCCGCTCGCGAATCGCATCCCAGGTCACTTACCCGTTCCCGTCTCCTGCGGTCATGTGCTGGCGCGCGCGGCTCCGCTCTCTAGGGCGCGCGCGCGCCAGCTCCCTGAGACTTAAAGGGCCAGTGCACCAATGATTGGTGCCTGGCCCAATTAGCTTAATTGGTTCCCATCTGTTTCCTGGCTATATCTAGTCTCCTCCCTTGCACTTCCTTGCCGGATCTTGTTGCCCTAGAGCCTAGTGAAAGCGTTTTTGTGTGTTTATACCCTGTGTACCAGAACTTTGCTATCTCCCCTGACTACGAACCTTGCCGCCTGCCCCCGACCTTCTGCTACGTCCGACTTTGCTTCTGCCTACTCCCTTGTACCTCGCCTATCTTCAGCAGCCAGAGAGGTGAGCCGTTGCTAGTGGATACGACCTGGTCACTACCGCCGCAGCAAGACCATCCCGCTTTGCGGCGGGCTCTGGTGAAAACCTGTAGTGTCTTAGAACCGGTCCACTAGCACGGTCCTCGCTATCCCTCTCTGGCACAGAGGATCCACCTCCTGCCAGCCGGCATCGTGACAGGCACACTTGTAAAAAGACCAACATTTTGCAGGAGAACATTAGGCAGACAAAGCCAGAACCAGTGTCAGACATCAGGCAAGTGAGACACACGCCAAGGGAGAAAATTGTAGCTCAGAAGAGACACATACCACGAGATCACATGACAAAAATTCCACAGCTACGGAAAAGTTCAACACATAATCTGAGTAAACCTATATCCAAAGGACTTGTAACCCCAACATTGTCTAAAAAGAGTTACAAAAATCAGGATGCAATCTATGAACAGCGGAGGAGATTACTACATATAAATGTTAAGCCATATAATAACGAAACAATTAATTTTGAAAGTAATCCAGTAAAAGTGTTAGCAGGCAAGATTGAAGGAATTCACTCTGCACTGTCCAATCAAAACACAACTGTTGGTAGTGAAGCTAAGACAACTGTAGAGGAAAATGACATCCCAGCTTTAACTAGGTCTTTGGATGACAGTTTCAAAAGCACATATGGGAAATTACTACAGAAAGTAGAGCATAGAGAAATTAAAGGTTTAATGGGATTGTTTACTGATTATGTTATGAAAGAAATGATTAAACCAAAGGTAGCAATTGGATAAAAAGGTTTTAAATAATCTTAAATATAGATTATATGGTAAATGATTTTTGGCTAGTCTAATGGATTTTGGCAATATTATGTAAAAAAAAAATGTTAGTTATATTATATGGTAGTGAGAGATTAACTAATGTTATATGTTTTTACTCTTTGCTACGTTTTTTATGGTAAAGAGTAGAGATATATATATACTCTATGGAGAAAGACAGATTAGATGTGTGTATATATATATATCTGTGTATAGATATTTAAATATATACATTACTATTGATATGGATGTATGCATATACAATATTAATAAGATAGAGAAAGATCATGTTTCTTTGAAACAGCTGTAGTGTTATAATCTGGAGACCACTGTTATTGTTATTTTGCAATGATAATGGAATATGTAACTAATGATATCTGCTTTTATCTCTTAGTAGAAGAAAAAGTTGGGAAAACAAATAAAAGTTATTTTGTCCCAAGGATATGGTTAACAGAGATGCAGGACAAGAGCAGATTAGCTATAAGTTTTGTGACTAACATTAGCTAATGGAGTTTAAATAAAGTATTGTATGTACTTACATATATAATTGCATCTTGTATATATTTAAAAAGCATGAAGAATAAAGTTATCCATTTTGCTTTGTAAAGTAAGCATGGTTCTTCTCTGTCTCCTCTATTTAAGTAACCTTGAGTCCATGTATCTGTCGCCATTGTAACTGCACGTGTGTGTAAATGAAGGACAAAATGGGCACGGGCATGTAAAACCTTGGGTACGAGCATTTTTTAGAATGTGTGCATGTATCTGTGATTGACAGGGACCATGTGTGACCATATGTATAATTAAGGATATACATTGTAAGTAAATTAAGGAATGTGTCTTTGGAAAACTGAACCACAGTGTGATGTGATTGATGACACCGCAGTGTTTGTAAGAAGTGAGTTAAAAGTATTGGAAAGATAAGGCCTTTTGGATATTTTCAAAGACATGTCTTGAATTAATTAATTTAGTTAATAGATATATTAATTGATTAATTAATTGAATTCTTGGGAAGTAATTCATATAAATTGAATATTTTTATGGTACCATATTCAAGTTATTAAATGTAAGAAAAAGGTGTATTCAGTGAGTGAATAAATGTGCTGAGTACGGAGAATGTAGTGAAATGATTGGAGTATGCTATGTTCAAAGAAATATAAAATAATGTTTTAAATTCAAAAGATAAAGGGTAAATAATGATTGGTCTTATATGGAATAAAATATGAGTGCACAATATTTCATTCTATACCAAATTATAGAGAGAATTACATATTGACATGAAAATACATATATTTCTATGTTAATATGAAGAAATTGGTGAATCAAATGATTTCAAATATTATGGTGATTAAAGGTTCTAGGGGTATTGTATTTTATTTTATTCTAGTTATTTTTAAGAAAGTTTAGGTTACATTATGGTTATTTTCATATGAAGAAATTTTAAGGTAATTACACACTGACATAATGTAGGTTCAATTATTAATTGGTCTTTGATTTACATGTTCAGGATACATGAATATTCATATGGGAATTAATTCAAGCATATATACAAATTCATATATGTGTGTTTGTGAAAGTCTTGTTGTATATGTTTACACAAGTAAATCTTCATGTAATTCACATAGGTAAAAATGTGGGGAATTGTTTTATTCATTTTAATGGAGTCCATTATTATAACAAAGTTGGTGACAAATATATACTGGGTTTCTTTATTAAATGGTATTACAAACACAGTAACAAGGAAGAGGGGAATTCCATCTCTCTCTTACATACAGTAACCCTACACTTTGAAATATATTGTGGTGTTCCCAACAACAAAAATCACAGAGTGCTTCAGCTCTCATAAGCTGAATGGGGCGAGTGACAGCTGTTAAGACAAAGTTTGGTATTGGTAAAGTGATATGGTAAATCACTATGACTTCTAAAAAGGTACAAAAAAGTGAAATACACAAATACACATAACAATATAAGGTTTTATACACATTTTATGGTGTTATGTGGGATAATAAAAAATTGGGTAATAAAGATTATTTTAAAAGTGTCCATTTTATATAATGTATACCATGGTGGAATACATGGGTAATTAATTAATTAATAAAGTTTAAGGTTATATTTAAAGTAATTATTAATGTGAAATAAAAAAAAAGAATGTTATGAGTATGCTTAGATTTACATGACATATGAGAATAACTTATGAGTTATGACTTGTTTACTATTATACTATTGTATTGTTTTAAGATATTTAGAATTCGCAGTCAGATATGGTTAATATAATAGTATAATAATAATAATAATATGAATAGTCATAGAGTAATGTTTAGCATATGTGTCATAATAATAATCATAAGTAATATTTATAATTATTTCATATTTAGAATTATAAGGTATATATGATATGAAATGATGTGGTATATTGTAATGAATATATTATAGGAATATTTACCAATATTTTGGGTATAGTTTAGGGAAAAAGAAGAGTTTTTGCTTTTGATTATTTTTGATATTTCCAAAAACAAGTGGGATATCCAAGTAAAACAGATGAAGAACAAAGATAAGTTTTTGGACTATTGGACTATCTGTTATTTTTAATTGACTATTTTTCCAAAGGATATTTGCTGGACAATTGATGGACAAGAACAGCTGATGAGCATCATTGCTGGGACTGACTAGAGACTATTCAAAGAACTTCTCTGTTGAAATTATTTTAAAGTTCTCCCATGGGGAAAGGATTTCACTTACTGTGAGGATCAAGGATATGATGAACTGTGTTTCAGGAAAAAGACTTTATGTCTACAGATGAATAGGAGTCTGAAGTCCAGAGGTAACCAATGCTAAGGTTTACCTGTATTAAAGAAATATAAAGAGGACTTGCTGGGACTTCTAGTTCTACAGATGACGAAGAGAAAAAGGCCTGAGTGTAATTCACCGCCTGAGTCAAGTTACAGAGTGAGGTATTTGACCATCAGCTTCTGTCTCAAGCAAAGGAGCTAAAGACATGTATTTCTAGAAATTGGGCTAAAACATAAGTCCAGGAGCCAAAAGGTGAAGAAAAAAGTTATTTGAAAAAGGACTGTTTTCTTATCACTAGCTGTTGTACCAGCAAAGAAAGAAAAGAGTTAAATTAACTGTTGCAGTGCTGATACAGAGTCTTTGAGGAAGTGACTTATCATCAAGGGATGTCAACCCTTGGCTGTCAAGGACTAAAAAGAATGTTTCCTATTACAGTAAAATTCAAGGAACCAACTGAGAAAAAGGATGAACATAGAATTGGAGCAAAGAAAGAAAATTTGTTATTATTGGTAAAAATAATCAAAGGACAATGACTTTATGTTTTTCAAGGATTTTGTAAAGTTTTTCCATTTCAAGGATTTTTTATGGACTGTGTTATGGACTGAGTCAAAAGTTACATTGATCTTCTATATTTTGATTTTTTCCAAGACCCAAGAAGACAAATATTTAGATTAGATTTAGGTATTGGTTAAAAATGTTTTTTATGAAAAATAAATTACAGTATACCACAACACAACATAACATAATATAATATAACACAATATGGGAAAATGATAATGTATTATTGTATGGACTAGTATAACATGATTTGTTACATATCATGATATACTATGACAAAGAATTATTAGAATAATGATAATAATACCAATATATACCATGAATGGATTTATTTACTTAAAATTGATATTCTAAGATGATATATACTAATTTAAAGGGGATTGTCTAATTAATTTATAAATTGACTACAAAGTGAGGATTTGGTTACTAATACTATATATGGTAGTTGTATATTAAAACAACTGTATTATGAGTAATTTTAAAAAACTCATAACAGGGGGAAATGTTAAAATAATTAATATACAATATAACTTATGCAAGGGTATACAAGATGGCTGACAAAAGTCAAACCTAAAATGGATGCCATGACCTTTAGGAACAGTGAAGCTATAGCTGAATACTATAGATAGAATTGCTGAGGTATGCATAACTATACTATTCTAGGAAGGTAGTAATGTCCAATTAGTATGTAAGTTAAGCATGACATAATGTATACACCCATTAGTGAAAGATATACTCAAACCAACCCACTAGGAGGAGATATATAGAGATAAGTATATTTATGGATATAAGGCGTAGTATAACCACGCCCACATATGTAAAGAACACACCCATAAGTACGGTATTTAAGAAGACCGCATCAATAGGGGGCATCATAATTAAGGCATCATTCATTATGGAAGCATCATTAAGGAAGCACCAAGGATGAAGCAAGACCATTGAAGTAAGCCAAGCCAAGCTAAGAGGAAGGAGGTGGAGCCAGACCAGTCTGATGAAGGAGGAAGCCATCTTAGATGAACTTTCCATGATGGATCCAGCCCACACAACCCTCACTTGGTGAGATTGTTCTAAGAACATGCCTATACTTCCTACTGTTATTATTGTAATACTTAAGCAAGAACTGTTATTTACATAAGATTTACTAGTTTGTTCTGTTTGCCATATTTGTCTATGAGCCTAAAATAAATGTATGATTGTTTACTTAATTTGACGTAAGCTGAGTAATTTATTCCTCTCCAATGGTGACTGTGTCAAATGAAATTTGACCAGTATAAGAATGTAACAGTGAATTAATTAGCGATTTGCTACGATCACCGACATGGGGGGGGGTCTGATGACCCCCTGGGCATTTGAGTAGGGTGCCTGCTGATCGATATCAGCAGGCACCCCGGTCCCGCCCGGTGCAAGGCGGGGACCGAAATTCCCAAGGGCGTATGGATACGCCCTGGGTCCTTAAGGGATTAAACCTAATTTACATTTCAACCCATGATGGTGTCATGCTAAGCAGACCACATTATAAAAGTGCTGAACCCTGTGATGTAGAACTGGCGGACTATCTGATGTGTATACTGGACTATCTGATGTGTATACTGGACTATCTGATGTGTATATTGGACTATCTGATGTGTATACTGGACTATCTGATGTGTATACTGGACTATCTGATGTGTATACTGGACTATCTGATGTGTGTACTGGACTATCTGATGTGTGTACTGGACTATGTGATGTGTGTACTGGACTATCTGATGTGTATACTGGACTATCTGGACTATCTGATGTGTGTAGTGGACTATCTGATGTGTATACTGGACTATCTGATGTGTATACTGGACTATCTGATGTGTATTCTGGACTATCTGATGTGTATACTGGACTATCTGATGTGTATACTGGACTATCTGATGTGTATACTGGACTTTCTGATGTGTATACTGGACTATCTGTTGTGTATACTGGACTATCTGATGTGTATACTGGACTATCTGATGTGTGTACTGGACTATCTGATGTGTATACTGGACTATCTGATGTGTATATTGGACTATCTGATGTGTATACTGGACTATCTGATGTGTATACTGGACTATCTGATGTGTATACTGGACTATCTGATGTGTGTACTGGACTATCTGATGTGTGTACTGGACTATGTGATGTGTGTACTGGACTATCTGATGTGTATACTGGACTATCTGGACTATCTGATGTGTGTAGTGGACTATCTGATGTGTATACTGGACTATCTGATGTGTATACTGGACTATCTGATGTGTATTCTGGACTATCTGATGTGTATACTGGACTATCTGATGTGTATACTGGACTATCTGATGTGTATACTGGACTTTCTGATGTGTATACTGGACTATCTGTTGTGTATACTGGACTATCTGATGTGTATACTGGACTATCTGATGTGTGTACTGGACTATCTGATGTGTATACTGGACTATCTGATGTGTATACTGGACTATCTGATGTGTATACTGGACTATCTGATGTGTATACTGGACTATCTGATGTGTATACTGGATTATCTGATGTGTATACTGGACTTTCTGATGTGTATACCGGACTATCTGATGTGTATACTGGACTATCTGATGTGTATACTGGACTATCTGATGTATATACTGGACTATCTGATGTGTATACTGGACTATCTGATGTGTATACTGGACTATCTGATGTGTATATTGGACTATTTGATGTGTGTACCGGACTATCTGATGTGTATACCGGACTATCTGATGTGTATACTGGATTATCTGATGTGTATACTGGACTATCTGATGTGTATACTGGACTATCTGATGTGTATACTGGACTATCTGATGTGTATACTGGACTATCTGATGTGTATATTGGATTATCTGATGTGTATACTGGACTATCTGATGTGTATACTGGACTATCTGATGTGTATACTGGATTATCTGATGTGTATACTGGACTATCTGATGTGTATACTGGACTATCTGATGTGTATACTGGACTATCTGATGTGTATACTGGATTATCTGATGTGTATACTGGACTATCTGATGTGTATACTGGACTATCTGATGTGTATACTGGATTATCTGATGTGTATACTGGACTATGTGATGTGTATACTGGACTATCTGATGTGTATACTGGACTATCTGATGTGTATACTGGACTATCTGATGTGTATACTGGATTATCTGATGTGTATACTGGACTATCTGATGTGTATACTGGACTATCTGATGTGTATACTGGACTATCTGATGTGTATACTGGACTATCTGATGTGTATACTGGATTATCTGATGTGTATACTGGACTATCTGATGTGTATACTGGACTATCTGATATGTATACTGGACTATCTGATGTGTGTACTGGACTATCTGATGTGTATACTGGACTATCTGATGTGTATACTGGACTATCTGATGTGTATACTGGACTATCTGATGTGTATACTGGACTATCTGATGTGTATATTGGACTATCTGATGTGTATACTGGACTATCTGATGTGTATACTGGACTATCTGATGTGTATACTGGACTATCTGATGTGTATACTGGACTATCTGATGTGTATACTGGATTATCTGATGTGTATACTGGACTATCTGATGTGTATACTGGACTATCTGATGTGTATACTGGATTATCTGATGTGTATACTGGACTATCTGATGTGTATACTGGACTATGTGATGTGTATACTGGACTATCTGATGTGTATACTGGACTATCTGATGTGTATACTGGACTATCTGATGTGTATACTGGATTATCTGATGTGTATACTGGACTATCTGATGTGTATACTGGACTATCTGATGTGTATACTGGACTATCTGATGTGTATACTGGATTATCTGATGTGTATACTGGACTATCTGATGTGTATACTGGACTATCTGATGTGTATACTGGACTATCTGATGTGTGTACTGGACTATCTGATGTGTATACTGGACTATCTGATGTGTGTACTGGACTATCTGATGTGTATACTGGACTATCTGATGTGTATACTGGCCTATCTGATGTGTATACTGGACTATCTGATGTGTATACTGGACTATCTGATGTGTATACTGGGCTATCTGATGTGTATACTGGACTATCTGATGTGTATACTGGACTATCTGATGTGTATACTGGCTTTCTGACTCTGTCCCAATGGCAGGTGTTAAGAGAAGGATGTGTAGGTTACCTAGCCGAATAGGCATAGGTAGCCCTGACTGTGGGGACGAAAGGGTTAAGAAGCAGGAAGAAATAGCAACCCTCCCACTCCAGTACCTTGGGGAGGGGTTTTCCAAAGGGGGTACGCCCAGGGGGTATTTACTGGGTGTCCTGCAAGCAGCTCTCCCTCTTGTGTTCCAGCATCCAAGGTGAGAGCATCCCCTGTGATGGCTGACGAACAGTTTTGGTGTGGTTTCCGGGAGCGGGTGCTGGCTGATGCTTCACTTATCCCCCGCATTTTAGCGGAGCTCGGGGACGCTGCTGCGATGCGTGCCCCGGCTCCTGTTAGCTCCCCTGTTGCAGCCCCTGTTAATTTACTGTCGGCTCCGGCGGCGGCCCCGCGGGGCCGACGTACTTCTAGACAGAGGCGCCCCCCTTCCAGGCTTAGCCCCAGTCCCCCTCACCTTCCCAGCGGCGCCCGGCGTGCTGGGGAGGCCGCGCGCACGGCGCCGGGATCCCGGGCCTTCGCGGCCAGCATTGGCCCAGCGAAGTGTCGGGCGGTAGCTCCGCCCCTTCCGGTTTCGGCTCCCGGCACTTCCCGGCGCGCTGTCTCGGCTGCAGTTAGGGCTGAGCGCGGATCCTTAGTGGCAGGTCAGATAATGGGCGCACAGGCCTCTCATAATTCGCAGGCATCCTCATCAGCCGATGAGGTGCCTGGTACCCCCCCTGTTTTCCAGGGTCCCAGTGTGGTTCCAATTGCAGGCAGCAGCTATACTAGTCTCCCTGCAAATGCCCCTTTGCTGCCTGCTGTAGTAGATTCCATGGATGTGGGTAGTGAGCCTTTATTTGAAGATGCTGTAGAGGTTGTGGGTGTGGGCCAGGGTTTGCTGCCTCCTATCTCTCAGACTACAATTTTGACCCCTGCTCCACAGCCACATAGTGCCCCCAGCCCCCTGCATAACCCCCTCCCTCCCCCCCCCCCTCCCCCAGTGGTTGCTGCTGCACAGTTGCCGGCGCCTATAGTCAGCCAGCCACCGCGTGACCGTGATGGTTGTGGGTCTTTGAGTCGGTCCCGTGGGCGTCGGTCCCGATCGTCCTCCCGGGGTTCTGGCCGATCGCGCAGAAGCAGAACTGCTGTGTCGCATCATGGGTGTAGGAGACGTTGTCGCCGGGAGTCCAGGAACAGGGACAGGTCCCGCAGGTCCCGTTCATCCCGCTGGCGTTCGCCCTCCTCCTCGGGGGAGAGTTCCTGGAGTTCCGTTAGCCCGGACAGGAGGTCTCGTAGGCGTTCGGGCAGGCGACACAGGTCCAAGCCCGCTCGGAGGTCTTCAAATGGAGCTGACCGACAAGGGGCTGTAGATACACCTGCACCCGTGGAGCGTGTGGACCCTGCTCCGGTTCCTCAGTGTGGACCTTCATCTTCTCCGACTGTTGTTCCTGCGCAGACGGGTGAGTTCAACTTTGCTGGGGTTTGGGGTGATGCGGGTTCTGATCTTTTGCCTACTCTTAAAGCGGTTTTGGCTAGGTTGGAGGGTTCACAGGCTAGTCCTGCTCCCGTGGTTAGGAAGGTTTCCCCGGTGCGGGCGGGGGTACATAAGGAGTCATTCTTTTGTGGTGTCAGTCCCCTTGGATCGCATGTTGAGTTGGCTGTGAAAGAAAAGATTTGGGGGAACCAGTATGTTGACGTCTGGTCGTTGGTGTCGGTGGACCAGCACACCATTGATAAGGAGCGTAGGCCTCAGCCTGAAAAGTCTTTTCCAGCTAGGCCGAAAGTAGCTAAGACTATGGGAAATTGGGTTCAGGCTTTTGCTGTTTTGGGTTGTATAATGGGTGAAAAGCATCCTGAACGTTGTTCGGAGCTTTTTATATATATGGACTCGGTGTATAATGCCTACAAGTCTCATGGGGGTTCGGCCTGGTGGCGTTATGACGAAGAATTTCGTCGTCGCCTGGCCTTGACGCCCGAGGTTGGTTGGGGAGTTAAGGCAACTGATGTTTGGTTGCGCTTGATGATGGCCCAGAAGGGAATCCCCTTTCAGTCTGGGGCCGCTGGCCCAGCGGGGACATCAGGGTCAGTGGCCGTGCGGCGTCCCGGCGCATGCTGGCTATTTAACGAAGGACACTGCAAGTTCCTTAACCTGTGCAAATACAAGCACGAATGCTCCGCTTGCGGAGGTGGCCACGCTGCAACGCGTTGTCCACGGGCCCCGAAGCTCCCGGGGCGTCCCGCAGCTGCCGGTGAGGGGAAGGACGCCGGTGAACGTGTCCGCGATGTCCCCGTGGTTAGAGCGGTACCCCAATAGGGAGTGCGCACGAGTTTTGAGGGATGGTTTTTCCCAGGGGTTTTTTATCCCCTTTGTTTTGGGTTCTGATGCTGGGGAGTACCCCGACAATTTAAAATCTGCCAGGGAACGCCCGGATGTGTTGAGTGAAAAAATTGGAAAGGAGGTGGCCCTAGGGCGCTTTATGGGCCCGTACCGCCACCCTCCGCTGCCTATGTTTAGAGTTTCCCCGTTGGGTGTGGTGCCTAAGAAGGAGGCTGGTAAATTCCGACTTATCCATCATTTGTCCTACCCGAAGGGTACATCTGTAAATGACGGGATTCCGAAGGAGGATTCCTCGGTTTCCTACGTGTCTTTTGACAGGGCAGTGGCACTAGTGCGAGGAGCGGGGCCTGCAGCCTTAATGGCGAAGTCCGATATTGAATCGGCTTTTCGCCTGCTCCCGGTACATCCGGAGTGTTTTCATTTGTTGGGTTGTCGTATGAATGGTGATTTCTATTATGATGTCTGTTTGCCCATGGGTTGTTCTATCTCATGTCACTATTTCGAAATGTTTAGTACGTTTTTGGAGTGGGTCGTACGTTTTGAGACGGGCTGTTCATCGGTGATTCACTATTTGGACGACTTTTTGTTCGTTGCCCCTGCGGGTTCCCCCAGATGTGGTTTCCTGTTAAGCACTTTTCGTTTTTTGATGCAGCGTTTTGGTGTTCCGTTGTCTGCAGACAAGACGGAAGGTCCGTCCACAGTAATGTCTTTTTTGGGTATTGAGATTGATTCGGTGGCCATGGTTTTTCGTTTGCCTTCTACTAAGTTGGAGATTATGTTACAATGGGTTGAATGTTTTTGTGAGGCGAAGAAAGTCACTCTTCGGCAGATGCAGGTGCTCTTGGGGCATTTGGTTTTTGCCTGTCGGGTAATGCCGATGGGTAGGGTTTTTTCTAGGCGTTTATCTTTAGCGACTAGGGGAGTTGCCCTACCGGGTCACCGGATCCGTATCTCTCGGTGTCTGAGATCTGATTTGTTGGTGTGGCGGGAGTTTCTGCGGTGTTATAATGGCCATACCTGTTGGCAGGCGGAGGAGGTCTGCAGCGGTGAACTGCAGCTTTTCACGGATGCTGCAGGATCGGTGGGTTTTGGTGCCTTTTTTGCTGGTGAGTGGTGCGCGGAGGCGTGGCCGCCGGATTGGGAAGAGAGGGGTTGGTGCCGGAACTTGGCGTTATTGGAACTTTTTCCTATCGTTGTGGCTGTTGAGCTGTGGAGTGGTCGTTTCAGTAACCAAAGGGTTTGCTTTTGGACGGACAACGCAAGTGTGGTGCATTGTATTAATGGCTTGTCTTCCTCTTCTCTTCCTGTCTTGACGCTTTTACGTCACTTGGTTCTCCGTTGTTTGGAATGCAATATTTGGTTCCGGGCTCGGCATGTCCCGGGTGTTGATAATGTTATTGCTGATTCTTTGTCTCGATTTCAGTTCCAGGACTTCAGGAGGTTGTGCCCGACGGCAGAGCTGGAGGGTCGAGCGTGCCCGCCTTTGGTCTGGGGCCTAGTGACAGGAGATTGATGCCACTACTGGAATCATCGATGGCGGCCTCTACGTGGTCGGGACATGGTAAGGCGTGGAAGGAGTGGTGTCTTTTGGTGTATGGGCGAAATGTGTCTGGGTGTTCTGATTCGAGATTGGAGGTAACTGTGGACTACTTATTGTCATTGCGCGCTTCACATTTTTCTGCTTTAGTGGCGCGGCGCAGGCTGGCGGGGGTTAGTTTTTATTTTCGCTTACTGGGGTGGGAAGATGTTACAAAACGTTTTTTGATTCAGCAATCGCTGAAGGGATGGCAGCGTACTCATGTCCGCAGGGAACAGCGGCGCCCTGTTTCCTATACTTTGCTTGTCTCGCTAGTACAGGCCTCGGTCAGTTGCTGTTGTTCCCCTTTTGAATCTGCCTTATACTCCGCTGCTTTTTGTGTTGCGTTTTTTGGTGCCCTGCGGGTGGGGGAGTTGGTTCCTTCCTCTAAGCAGGGTTCTGGTGGTTTGCTTTTTGAGGATGTGGTTTGCTCCAACGGTGTTTTGCAGCTGCGCATTCGGCGGTCGAAAACCGACCAGGCGGGAACGGGAGCTTGGGTTCGCCTTCAGTCGGTTGATGGCCCGGCCTGCCCGGTGCGGGCGGTTTCCGCCTATTTGTTGATTCGTGTTTCTGGCAGACAATTTTTCTCTCATGCTGATGGTTCGGCTTTGTCCCGTTTTCAATTTCAGTCGCTGTTCAAGCGGTGTCTGCAATACGCGGGGGCCCCCCCTTCCGAATTCGGAACGCATTCCTTTCGGATTGGGGCGGCTACGGAGGCGTCCAGGGCAGGATTGTCCGTGTCTGATATTCAGCGTATTGGGCGTTGGCGCTCGGATTGCTATGCTGGTTACGTGCGCCCTGAATTGTTGCTTTAACCTGTTTTTCCTTTTAGATCCTCCGGTTGCTACGGTGGTGTTCTTGGGCCACTCCTATGTTCATCGGGCGGCACAGCGAGCGGCATGCCGGCCTGGAGGGAGATCGTTGGGTTTCCATCAAGTCGATGCCCAATGGAGGGGGATCCCGGGTATGAGATGGCCTCAAGTGCTCTCGGAGACGGTGGACCTGTCCGGTAGGCTGAGATCGGGAGTTGTTTTGGTTGTCCACGCGGGTGGCAACGACCTGTGTTTCACCAGGGTCCCCGAGTTGATAACCATTATGAAAGCAGATGTGGAACGGCTCGGTGGATTTTTCTCCGAGATGGTTCTGGTGTGGTCGGAGATTGTTCCACGGGTAAAATGGCAGGGTGCCAGGGATGCAGAGGCCATTGAGCGGTCCCGCCGTTTAGTTAATTCCAGGATGGCGAGGTTTGTTCGGTCTAAGGGCGGTGTGGTGGTCAGGCACAGGGAGCTGGAAGGGGATAATAGGAGGTTTATGATAAGCGATGGTGTCCACCTCAACGATATTGGGCTGGACATCTTCCTTTCTGGTCTTCAAGATGGCGTTGAACAGGCCCTTTTCGTGTTGAGTGGGGGTCGGAGCTCCGTGTAGGAGTACACGGGCTCCTTCTGTGGCGTAAAGGAAGTTTATTTTGGGGAGTTTTGAGGTGCCGAAGGCAGCACATGCACGCTGTGGAGACAGTGGGGCATACTGCTTCGGCTGAAGCAGTACTTCGGCAATAAGAAGTTGTGTTTTTCATGGTTACTGCTATGCAGTGTTATATTTATTTAACAGAGTTACATATATTTAAATAAACGAGCTGTGACCACCACCCAGCCCACTTAAAAGGTTCATGAGTGTCAGTGTTTTATTTCAGAGTGGGAGAATTTAGATTTAAGATCTGTTAAAAGGTTTGTCCGTACAGTCTGTAGGTTACCTAGCCGAATAGGCATAGGTAGCCCTGACTGTGGGGACGAAAGGGTTAAGAAGCAGGAAGAAATAGCAACCCTCCCACTCCAGTACCTTGGGGAGGGGTTTTCCAAAGGGGGTACGCCCAGGGGGTATTTACTGGGTGTCCTGCAAGCAGCTCTCCCTCTTGTGTTCCAGCATCCAAGGTCCCGCCCTCCCTCCCTGGTTTTTTGCTTTCCTGTTTGTTTTGTTTGTTCAACTGGGCGTCCTGTTGTGGGACGTTCGGTTTTTTGTTACCCCTTTTATATATAAAAAAAAAAAAAAAAAAAAAAAATTTTATAAAAAAAAAAAAAAAAAAAAAAAAAAAAATTATATATTTTCCTTTTTGATGATCAATTTCAATATACTTTGTGTGATTTTGTAAGTCACAGCTGGCGTAAAGGAAGTTTATTTTGGGGAGTTTTGAGGTGCCGAAGGCAGCACATGCACGCTGTGGAGACAGTGGGGCATACTGCTTCGGCTGAAGCAGTACTTCGGCAATAAGAAGTTGTGTTTTTCATGGTTACTGCTATGCAGTGTTATATTTATTTAACAGAGTTACATATATTTAAATAAACGAGCTGTGACCACCACCCAGCCCACTTAAAAGGTTCATGAGTGTCAGTGTTTTATTTCAGAGTGGGAGAATTTAGATTTAAGATCTGTTAAAAGGTTTGTCCGTACAGTCAGACATGTTTTTTTATTTATATATTTATTAAGAATAATACACAGGATAAATGTCCGTCCTCGGCTCCCGGCTGTAGTCATAGGCCTCAGTCTTCACTGTTCTACAGGATGGTTCTGTTCCGGGTCCGGTATCTTGGTCCTCAGGCTGACGTTAATGTCATTTCTGGAAATCTTTACTGACAAATGCTGTAAATCTGTATAGTGGGTCACATGGTATAAGGTGACGCCGCAGAATCCCAGGTATTCAGCCACCATGACGGGGACATACATAATCTCCTCGCAGTGTCCGGTGCACAGATCCGTATAGAAGGAGACCTGACCGACACTGAAGAGCAGCAGCACCACAGAAGTCACTAAGGTGGAGGCCAGCCTTATATGGCAAACAATCCGGCTGCTGTATGACCTTTTGTATAGGAATCCAGCTTGGCACACATTATATATGGCTCCACAAATAAATGCCATACCTGAGCTGATCCTGTGTATTGTAGGATTGTTCCCCATAGTAAATACGGCATTCAGGGCTGTTCCTATGCACATGATGCATCCTAAGGTAAACAAGATCTTCTGGTAAATCCTAAAATGCTTCGCAGATGGTTCAGAGTGCAGGAACATAAATCGGTGCTGCAGGTAGGTGACGGCAACTCCTATGATGGGTGCACCAAAGAACACAACCTTATATATTATCCACTCAGGATATCCTACAGCCGTGTCACTGATAAACGGCTGTCTGCTATGTCCTAGGGCGATGGTCAAGGTGACAAGAGTGCTGAGGCCCAAAAGGTTCCATGTGACCCAAAGGATAGGCAAGAACCCTAATCCCTGGATCTCCATGGCACAAAGAAACAACACAAATCGCTGAGATAAAGGAAAGATTCGCTAAGCAAAAGCCGCTGTCTCTGTCCAACTCTCTCTGTGTAATCAGATTGTCAGGCGGGGTTTTCTATAGGCTCGGAATTCGATGATGTCACATCTGTGATGTCATTCTTTGGTTCATCTCGGTAACACCATCATGCTGCATACTGATTGGTCCTCAGCGTTGTAGATCTTTATGCAGACAATCCTGGCATCACATTTGCTGATATTTAGTGTTTCCACAGTCAAATAAAACTAGTAATGGCTGAATCCACATTTCAACAGGGTTTTCCAAAATCTCTTTCAACATGAATTCATCTGAATATAACCTTATGTGTCTGTAATTCTGCCAATTCTCTTCTTTTACTACAAAGGTTAATGTTTTGTCAGATGTACAACATATAAAAAGGTTTTTAACATTTCTGTGACTGCTCAGTGGTTAAAAAACAAACACAAAACCATTGCAGATGGGGTTGTACTTGGATATATTTGTACATTTGTAGATGTCCATATTATATTTTATTGTTTTCTGTGTAAAGTCCAATACAAAGAAAATATGTAGAAAAAAATTCTGCACTTTTCTTTCTTTCTTTTTTTTTTTTTTTAAAGCTCTTTTGTTCGACGCCGCGCCGTTTAGGAGGCGGCGTCTCGGACTGGCAAAGAGGGGGTTAAATAAAGTTAGAAGAAAAAATAAAATGAGAAGCTGGAGAAATAGGGGGGGGGGGCAGAACCTAGAAGGGTAGGAGGACAGGGATAGGCTAGGTTAACAGGAAGGGGAGGAGGAGTAATAGGGGATAAAATGTGTTGCTGAGGCTTGCGGCTTCCTCTTTGTGGAGTCCCCGGCAAGTGTGAAGATTCCCGCCCACCCACCCCTTTTACGTTATGTTTTGGTATAAAAAAAAAAAAAATTGTAATAGTTGGTATAAAAAAAAAAATATTTGTTAATTTGTGTCTGTGTTTTATCCCTTGGTTATAGGTGGGTCCCGTGGGACTTTTAGGGCTATTCGGCTGAATGGTGCCTGTTGGGTCGCTGTGACCTTGGGATCTGGTGATGTGGAGCGGGTTGTGGTTTGGTTCCCGTTTTAATGTTGTTCTCTTTTAGGCTAAGTCACAGCGTGGCAGAGGAGAAATTTGGAGGAGATTTTCCTGGAGAGTAGAGTGTGATGCCCGTCGAAGAGGGCGGCCGGCTGACCGTTTACCTCTGAGAGTGTTCAATCAGAAGTTCGGATATAAATGGTTTATATTAATGGTTATTAAATAAACGCTGTGGCCGACCCCCAGTTGTCCAGCAAAAGCAAGAAGTGGTCAGTGTTTTTATTATATCCAGCGAACAGTTAGAAACATAAATAAACTGAAGGTCACCTATTGTCAGTCTAAAAGAAACCAAGAATAAGTCCGTACAATGCTTTTCTAACATACATATTATTACAACAGTTCTTTGGGTCAGCTGATTGACAGCCCTTCTTTAGTTACACAATATACCTGTATCTTGGCCCCCATAGACATCACATGGTAACAGTACCTACTGCGTCCATCGGTTTCATGGCCGTCCTGTGGGGGCTACACAAGACCACGTTCACCCCCTTTTCTTATGTTTATAATTAAAAGTTTGTTAAAAAAAATTGTGGAAGGAAAACAAATTAAATTAAACTCAACCTGTCTCAGGTAGCCCCCCCCCCCCCTCCCCCAGTGACATATTTACCATAGAGACGGTATTGGGGTCTTTCACTATGGAATAACAGCACGTGTCTCATCGGTCTGTGTAGATTACTGAGGTCTGGTGCGCTCCTATATTTGCAAATAACTATAAAAATGTGCAGTTTAACCTCTTAAGGACCCAGGACGTACGGGGACGTCATCGCACCCTGGGCTTTAAGGACACAGGACGTCCCTGTACGTCCTGGCGATTTCCGATCCCTGCCGTGCACCGGGCAGAGATCGGAACGGCATGTCTGCTGATATCCTTCAGCAGGCATGCCGTGCAAATGCCGAGGGGGGTCCCGGGACCCCCGCATGTCGGCGATCGCCGGAGATCGCTTGCGAAATCACGCAAGCGATCTTCGGCGATTCGGGTCACTTGTGACCCGATGACCTGGAAATAAATGGTGATCGTCAGTGTACAATTACATTGCCAATCACCTGCAGTTGCTGGGGAGCTGTGACAATACTGTCACCGCCCCAGCAACGCTGCTATTGGCCGGCGATCGTCCGGCCAATAGCAGAGCAGCAGAGGAGGGGTTAACGGTCCCTTCCCGCTGCTGGACCCGCTGTTTTCGTTCAGTCAGCGGGTGCAGCAGCAGGAAGAGGACCGTTGATCCCCCCACAGAGCTCCGGAGCCCCTCAGTAGCTGTAGAATAGGGAAAGCTGAGTGCAGGGACAGGTAGGAGCAAATAAGTAACACAGTGTAATAAAAGTTAAAAAAAAAAGTTAAAAAAAAGTTAAAAAAAGAACCCCCCCCTCCCCCCGACCCCCTAATAGGTCCCCAAGGGTCCTATTAGGGTCTGATCCCGGACCCCGGGTCCTATTAGGGGTTCAGGGAGCTGCGTGTGCCACCCCCTTTTTTATTTTGGCCGCAGCTTTTTTTTTTTATAAAAAAAAATCCCCCCCCTGATCCCCTAATAGGTCCCCCAGGGTCCTATTAGGGTCTAATCGCTTACCCCGGGTCCTATTAGGGGTTCAGGGGGGGGATTTTTTTTAATAATAATAATTTTTTTTTTGGGCCACAGCTTTTTTTTTTATATTACTGTTATTACACTTTTTACACCAAGCACCACACAGTACATACTTCCCCGCCCCACCCCCGCACACACCCCCTCCCTCCCGCCAACGTAGAAAAAAGGGGATGGCCCGCCGGGCATTTCGGTAGCGGAGGCTTACGCTTTTTTAGCCTCCGACTCCGAATCTGCCAGCGAGGACGATGAAGATCCAACTTTTTGTGTTCTTCATCGCCCTCCTCATCATCAAGTAGTGATAATGTGCCTCCTGTACGGCGGCGGAGACGCCGCCAGGCGAGGCCACGCACCCCCCATGAGAGTGACCCAGTGGCCGACACTAGTACGAGTGGCAATGCCGCTCGTAATAGGAGTCCGGCCCCCCAGACAAGTGCAGCAGAGCCCCCTTCCGCTGACCCTGTCTGGAGCCCCCCAGAGGATTTTCAGCCATGGATTCCTGAGTATGTTGGCAACTCAAGAATCCGTATTGACACGGCTGGGTTCACTGATCTGGACTTTTTAAAGTTTTTTTTCAGTGACAGCCTGGTCAATCTAATGGTGGAGCAAACGAACTTGTACGCCCAGCAGTTCATTGCCCACCACCTCGATTCCTTTTTGGCCAGGTCCAATGAATGGCGTGCCATTGATGCAGCGGAAATGAGGACATTTTGGGGCCTCACGCTGCATATGGGCCTGGTCAAAAAACCAAGTGTCCGTCATTACTGGAGCGGGGACTTCCTATACCAGACCCCGCTTTACAGTATGGAGATGACACGGACGAGGTACGAGGCGATTCGGAAATGCCTGCATTATGCAGATAATGAGGCATGTCCGCCCCGAGGTGATCCCACCCATGACCGGCTTTACAAAGTGAGGCCGGTCATCGATCACTTTGGGGCCAAATTTTTGGAGGCCTACGTACCGCTCAGGGACCTCTCGGTAGATGAGTCTCTCATCAGTTTTAAGGGGAGACTCATCTTCCGCCAGTATATTCCCTCAAAGCGGGCGCGGTATGGCGTGAAGCTCTATAAACTCTGCGAGAGTACCTCCGGGTACACTTGCAGGTTTAGAGTATATGAGGGACGAGATTCCCGTATTGAACCCCCAGATTGTTCCCCCACTCTGGGTGTTAGCGGGAAAATCGTTTGGGACCTTATGCACCCATTGCTGGATAAGGGTTTCCACGTATACGTGGACAACTTTTATACCAGCATCCCTCTGTTCAAATCCCTTTCCGCCAGATCCACGTCCGCTTGTGGGACCGTGCGGAAGAATCAGAGAGGCCTCCCTCTAAATTTTGTTAAGACGCCTATCCCCAAGGGTGAGTCCCTTGCCCTGACCCATGATAACCTTTTGTTGGTCAGGTATAAGGATAAGAGGGATGTCCTTATACTCACCACTATTCATGGGAATGGCAGCACCCCTGTCCCTGTGAGAGGTACCGCGGGACCGGTATTCTGGACTACAATCGGTATATGGGGGGAGTTGATCTCTCTGATCAAGTCCTCAAGCCATATAACGCCATGCGGAAAACACGGGCATGGTACAAAAAAGTTGCAGTCTACTTGGTACAGGTTGCCATGTACAACGCTTTTGTACTATCCCAGTACGCTGGCAACACAGGGACATTCCTCCAGTACCAAGAAAAAGTCCTAAGGTTCCTGATCTTTGCTGACCGGGAAAGAGCAGGCCGGACTTCCCGAGGGTCTGGAGTTATAGGCGCCAGGATCGTCCCAGGCCAACACTTTCCAGGTGAGATCCCCCACAGTGGAAAGAAGGGGCGATCCCAGAAAAAATCCCAGAGTGTGTTACAGGAGGGGGATTCGGAGGGACACCAGGTACCAATGTGACACTTGCCCAGATAATCCGGGCCTCTGCATAGGCTGCTTCAGGGAGTATCACACTTCCATGGAGCCCTAAATTTTCCCTTTTCATTTTCCATAATTTGACCAATGTACCAAGTCCAGAGTACATTCCAAAATATAACCCCCATAAATCACTAAATTGCCCCCAAAAAACTGAAAAAACAAAAAACCTGATAAGACCTCTGGGGGTATTTTTTCAAAAATGGGTCATAGGTCACTGAGTCACTATCATTGGGGACTTTTTATGTTGCCTCAAATGCGCAGCGCTCTCTCTCCACCTGAGCGGGGTGCGCATTTGAGGCAACAGGTTAGGGATGGCCACACACATCACATTCCCAGAATGATGACTCAGAGCATAGGGTTTGGGGTGGGCATATTTTTTTTAGTTTTGGCTATGCTCTGGGTCATCATTCTGGGAACATATCCTGTTTTATTATTTTATGATTTATAGTTTTCTGGCCCACTGTACCCCATATTACGGGCCTCTGTACCCCACCTGTCTACCCCAGTTATGGCCCGTTTTCCCCCATAGTGTTCCCCTCTTTTAGGGCTCAGTGCTCCCCCCCATTAATGCTCCTTGAGGGGGGATCCCACATCCTGGCTGCTATAATAAGCTCAAGGCCCCTGACTGACTTCCCACTCCAAGACTTGGTGTGCACCCGCGGAGCAAAAATAAAAAAAAATTAGGGTATGTCCTTATTCCAAAGAAATGTATTTACAAATTTTGGGGTGTCTTTTCTGCTATTAACCCTTGTAAAAATTTAAAATTTGGGGGAAAACCCACATTTTTGTGAAATTTTTATTTTTTTATTTTACATATGCAAAAGTCGTGAAACCCCTGTGGGGTATTAAGGCTTACTTTACCCCTAGTTACGTTCCTCAAGGGGTCTAGTTTCCAAAATGTGATGTCATGTGTCTTTTTTTTGCTGTCCTGGCACCATAGGGGCTTCCCAAATGCAACATGTCCCCCCCCATTTCAGCAAAGTTTGCAAATGTGACTCCTTCTCTTCTGAGCATTGTGGCACTCCTGCAGTGCACTTGATGTCCACTTATGGGGTACCTCCATACTCAGAAGAGATGGGGTTACAAATTTTGGGGGGTATTTACTGCTATTAAACCTTGCAAAAATGTAAAATTTTGGGGGAAACACACATTTTAGTGAAAAAAAATAAAAAAAATTTACATATGGAAAAGTTGTGAAACCCCGGTGGGGTATTAAGGCTCACTTAATTCCTTGTTACGTTCCTCAAGGGGTCTAGTCTCCAAAATGGTATGCCATGTGGGGTTATTTTGTTGTTCTGGCACCATAGGGGCTTCCTAAATGCGGCATGCCCCCCTAGCAAAATTTGCTCTCAAAAAGCCAAATATTACTCCTTCTCTTCTGAGCATTGTAGTTCGCCCGTAGTGCAGTTAAGGGGAACTTATGGGGTACCTCCATACTCAGAAGAGATGGGGTTACAAATTTTGGGGGGTATTTTCTGCTATTAACCCTTACAAAAATGTGAAATTTTGGGGGAAACACACATTTTAGTGAAAAAAAATAAAAATAAATTTACATATGGAAAAGTCGTGAAACCCCTGTGGGGTATTAAGGCTCACTTAATTCCTTGTTACGTTCCTCAAGGGGTCTAGTTTCCAAAATGGTATGCCATGTGGGGGTTATTTTGTTGTTCTGGCACCATAGGGGCTTCCTAAATGCGACATGTCCCCCAAAAACCATTTCAGAAAAATGTACTCTCCAAAATCCCCTTGTCGCTCCTTCGCTTCTGAGCCCTCTACTGCGCCCGCCGAACACTTCACATAGACATATGAGGTATGTGCTTACTCGAGAGAAATTGGGCTACAAATATAAGTATAAATTTTCTCCTTTTACCCCTTGTAAAAATTCAAAAATTGGGTCTACAAGGACATGCGAGTGTAAAAAATGATGATTGTGAATTTTCTCCTTCACTTTGCTGCTATTCCTGTGAAACACCTAAAGGGTTAAAATGCTGATTGAATGTCATTTTGAATACTTTGGGGGCTGTAGTTTTTATAATGGGGTCATTTGTGGGGTATTTCTAATATGAAGACCCTTCAAATCCACTTCAAACCTGAATTGGTCCCTGAAAATTTGTGATTTTGGAAATTTTGTGAAAAATTGGAAAATTGCTGCTGAACTTTGAAGCCCCTGGTGTCTTCCAAAAGTAAAAACTCGTCAATTTTATGATGCAAATATAAAGTAGACATATTGTATATGTGTATAAAAAATAATAATATTTGGAATATTCATTTTCCTTACAAGCAGAGAGCTTCAAAGTTAGAAAAATGCAAAATTTTCTAGTTTTTCATCAAATTTGGGGATTTTTCACCAAGAAAGGATGCAAGTTACCAAAAAATTTTACCACTATATTAAAGTAGAATATGTCACGAAAAAACAATCTCGAAATCAGAATGATAACTAAAAGCATTCCAGAGTTATTAACGTTTAAAGTGGTCAGATGTGCAAAAAATGGCCGGGTCCTGAGGTGTAAAATGGCTGGGTCCTTAAGGGGTTAAACAAGGTAATAGGTAATTTCCCATTGGCTTCCTGAAATGCTGCTATGAAGGAAGGTTTGGGTTACACCTGGAATCAATTACCTCCAAACTGAGATGAGGAAATGTAAATGGAGACGTGAATGGCCCTGTTCATTATGTTTATTTATACTGTAAAATATACTGTAATCTGCGCTGCATTTTGGATCCACATATTATATCAAAACTCAAGAGTCTCAAAGAAAAGGGATAAAAAGACCAGGGAAGAGGGGCGTAGGAACCCTCACAAATCTGGGGGATAACATTTTAATTGGTTGTTTTGCAAGGGCGGAGCCACAAAGGACCAGAGGGAGTGGAACCATGCAATGTTGGGTGACGCTACAAAATTTAGCTTCAGGCTTCTCAGCACAGGTACCTTCAGGGAGCAGTGAATTCAGGAGACCGGGATCTGTCAGGACTGTGGGAGGTCAGGATCTGTCAGGACTGTGGGAGGTCAGGATCTGTCAAGACTGTGGGAGGTCAGGATATGTCAGGACTGTCTGAGGTCAGGATCTGTCAGGACTGTCTGAGGTCAGGATCTGTCAGGACTGTGGGAGGTCAGGATCTGTCAGGACTGTGGGAGGTCAGGATCTGTCAGGACTGTGGGAGGTCAGGATCTGTCAGGACTGTGGGAGGTCAGGATCTGTCAGGACTGTGGGAGGTCAGGATCTGTCAGGACTGTGGCAGGTCAGGATCTGTCAGGACTGTGGGAGGTCAGGATCTGTCAGGACTGTGTGAGGTCAAGATGTGTCAGGACTGTGGGAGGTAGGCTGTGTGTGCGGTCAGGGCGGGGAGTTCTCTACAGCCTGTGTAGACACAAAAACACCTTAACGTCACAGGGTGTACATGTATGCCCTGATCGCAGTACTAGTGTATGAAGGGCACTTACTTGCTGAGCGCGCTTCATTCCTGGTAAGTATTGATTGCAATTATCAGCAATCACGCCCCTCCCCTAATAAAAGTGTAAATCACCCCCTTTACCCAATAAAGTAATGTGGTGTCACTGCGTGTGGAAATGTCCAAACTATTAAAATATAACGTCAGTGGTGTAAACATAAAAAAAATTCCAGAATTTCAGATTTTTGGTAACTTTAAGAAAAAAATTAATAAAAAGTATTAAAAAAAAGTTCAGTCAAAACAAAAATGGTGCAAAAACTACAGATTATGGCACAGAATATGAGCCCCCATACAGCTATTTATAGGGAAAAAAGGGTTATAGGGTCAGAAAAGGAAAATTTTAAGCATACTAATTTTCACCCAAAAAGCTTTAATTTTATAAAAGTAGTAAGATAAAACAAAACCTATATAAATTGGGTATCATTGTATGGACCTACAGAATAAAGATAGTATTGTCTGTGGTAGAAGGGCTGACGTACGTTACCTTTATGAAATGGCGCACAGCATATGATCAATTTGTCTGAGCCATACACAACGAGGAGAAATGATCTCAGCACAGACAATTTTACACTGAAAGAAAAAGTGTCTGTGTTCTGTGCTGTGTGTGGCTGCATGCTGACCCTCTGCTGACCCTCTGCTGACCCTCTGCTGACCCTCTGCTGACCCTCTGCTGACCCCCTGCTGACCCTCTGCTGACCCTCTGCTGACCCTCTGCTGACCCCCTAGAACTTCTTTATTTTTCCATATACACGGCTGTATGAGGGCTAATTTTTTTGTGCCATGATCTGTAGTTTTAACATGTTTTATATTTTATTTATTTATATTTTTACTTCTGTGAAATGTGAAAAGAGGGTAAATTATTTTTGGGGGGAGGGGCCTATTCACATTCATTTAAACTCAGGGAGTGCTGGGAGTTGTAGTTGTGTACCATATAGAGAGACACATTAGAGTTGCAAGCCCCAACCTTTGACTCTCTAAATGTTGCAAAACTACAACTCCAAACATGTCCTAACAGTCAGGGCATGCTGGTAGTTGTAGTTTTGTACCCTACAGAGAGACCTGTTAAGGCAGTGTGTCCTTATGGGTTCTGGGGACTATGTTTAGGAGAAGGATCTGGCATCTATGTTTGGGGGAAGAGTGTGGTCTGGGGTCTGTACCCAGCCAAGCTGTCATGAGAGGGCAGCATGTTATATGTGTATGGTGGCTGGGGGGGGTGAGCTGCAGATGGGGAGCAGAGCTCGGTGACGGTACCTTCAGCTTCCCTGTAGCGGCGGCTCTTTGTACACACTCCTGGCCGATGGCTCGGGGGAGGAGAAGCCCTGTCTTGCTCCAGTGGGCTCAGGCCGCCCCTCTGCTCTATGGGAATGCAGAGGCCAGCCTGGCTGCTTGTTATTCGGCTGCTGTGACTGATTAACAAGTGTCCTGACCTGCTGTGCGGGACGTAGCGCTTAGCGACACCCTCTGTATATTCCTGCCAATGCCCAGGTCCAGACTGGGTGTGAAAACCAGCCCTGGAAACAATTACATACCAGCCCCATAGTGCTGCGTCATTATACCAGCACGTCGTCATTTTCTTCTTCATAAAAGGTAAACCAGGGGTAGACATCCTGCTGCCACTCTGGATGTTGTGGACTACACCTCCCATGATGCTTTGCAAGCCTTATTGGAGATGTAGTCCAAAACATCTGGAGAGTCGAAGGTTACCTACCCCTGCTCTAAACCAAAAATATATCATATTGCAATATATAATACCATCACCCTAGTCTTTCTACCTCAACCTATTTACATTTCCTTCCCCACAAATATATAATATTAAAATATATAATCACCACAGCCCAAGTTGCCTAAATTTAGACCCCTACATAATATAATCTAAGAATGCCTCATCTCAAATTCCCAATTCAGATCTTACCCGTCCTCCACTGTTTCCTGAGCTCTAATACAATGCTGACTCCCCCCCTGAGCTCTAATACAATGCTGACTCCCCTCCTGAGCTCTAGTACAATGCTGACTCCCCTCCTGAGCGCTAATACAATGCTGACTCCCCTCCTGAGCTCTAATACAATGCTGACTCCCCTCCTGAGCTCTAATACAATGCTGACTCCCCTCCTGAGCTCTAATACAATGCTGACTCCCCTCCTGAGCTCTAATACAATGCTGACTCCCCTCCTGAACTCTAATACAATGCTGACTCCCCTCCTGAGCTCTAATACAATGCTGACTCCCCTCCTGAGCTCTAATACAATGCTGACTCCCCTCCTGAGCTCTAATACAATGCTGACTCCCCTCCTGTGCTCTAATACAATGCTGACTCCCCTCCTGAGCTCTAATACAATGCTGACTCCCCTCCTGAGCTCTAATACAATGCTGACTCCCCTCCTGAGCTCTAATACAATGCTGACTCCCCTCCTGAGCTCTAATACAATGCTGACTCCCCTCCTGAGCTCTAATACAATGCTGACTCCCCTCCTGAGCTCTAATACAATGCTGACTTCCTAATCTAATACACTGCAGATCCCCCTCCCCCTAATATACTGCTGATCCCCTCCCCCTAATACACTGCTGATCCCCCTCCCATTACCCTTAATACACTGCTGATCCCCCTCCCATCCCCCAATACACTGCTGATACCCCACCTCCTAATATACTGATTATCCCCTCCCATAATACACTGCTGTCCCCCCCAATGCTGACCCCCCCTCCTCTCCCATCCCCCTAATACACTGCTGATCCTCCTCCCATCCCCCTTAATACAATGCTGATACCATCTCACCTAATACAATGCTGATCCACCCTCCCCCTAATACCATGCTGATCGCCCCTCCCCCTAATACAATGCTGATTCCCCCTCCCCCTAATACAATGCTGATTTCCCCCATCCCCGTAATACAATTGTGGTGTCCCGGTACCGTATTTCATACTGTACCTTGGTTAGGGGTCCCCAAATTCAGAGTTCCTAGGAACTGTGGAGGTCCGCTTCTCTAGTCATCCCCTAGTCACCCCTCACATGGTTAATATTCTGCTAAACTATATGTAAATGCTGTATATAATATGTATGCTTACCTGCATAGCGTCGCAGGACCCTAGTTCATGTGACTCGAGTTAGAACTCTATGGTAGGTAAAAGGACCTTTGGAAGTTCATGGGTCATGTGATTACCCATAATGCTTTGTAAAACTGATTGACAGATGGTCTGGACCAATCCTAAAATGGCCAGCCCCTGCCCATATAAGGGAGCTTCAGCCAATAGACGCTCTCTTGGGTTGCTGACGCTTCATGAGGACAGACCTCCGCAACTTACGACTGCTTCTAGGCCACAGCCTGCCGGCCTCCGCCTGAAACGAAACAGTGAGTTCTTACAACTTCCCAGCTTATGTTAGCGAGACCTCTGGACCTAAACATACCCCTAAATCCAGTGGATCTATGCTTACAAAATCCTACTAATCTAAAGAACTTACAAAAGTCCCAACCATACGTCAATCTCAGCTGCGCTGTACATAGACTTTGTTATAAAGACTGTTCCTGTTATCTCATGTTACAGAAAATCTTCAGTAAAGTTTCCGAAAGTTTTCAGCAAAGCTCTGTTTGTGGACATTGCATTTATTCTACATCTCCCTATTGCTTTTGGGAAGGGTGGCGATAGGCCAAGCATCACAGTATTAACCCTCACCCTGGCGTCACGACTGACAAGAGTTAATTATAGCAGTGATATACCTTACAGCAACACCCCAAATGCCATACACTTCCCCCCCAAGGCACCACACAATACTGATCACCCCCTCCCCATATACAATGCTGACCCCCCTCCCCTTCCATCCCCCGCAAAACACTGCTGCCATCCCCCCTAATACACTGCTGATCCCCCCTCCCATCCCCCCAATACACTGCTGATCCCCTCTCCCATCCCCCCTAATACAATGCTGTTCACCCCCTCCCCCTAATACAATGCTGTTCCCCCACCCCCCTAATACACTGCTGTATCCCACTCCTGTCCCCCTCCACTTAATACAATGCTGTCCCCCCGCCCAGGGCCAGATTAAGGCTGCCTGGAAGACAGAGCACTTCATTATGATGCCCCCCGACATTAACCCCACATTAGGTCCAGTATAGTTCCCCCACATTAGGTTGTAGTTCCCCCACATTAGGTGCAGTACATGTCCCCGCACATTAGGTTGGCAGTACAAGTCCCCGCATATTAGGTTGGCAGTACAAGTCCCCGCACATTAGGTTGGCAGTACAAGTCCCCGCATATTAGGTGTGCAGTACAGTTCCCCCACATTAGGTGTGCAGTACAGTTCCCCCACATTAGGTGTGCAGTACAGTTCCCCCACATTAGGTGTGCAGTACAGTTCCCCCACATTAGGTGCAGTATAGTCCCCCACATTAGGCTGGCAGTATAGTTCCCCACATTAGGTTGGAAGTTTAGTTCCCCACATTTGGTCTGCAGTATAGTGCCCCACATTAGGTGTGCAGTATAGTTCCCCACTTTAGGTGCAGTATAGCTCCCCCACATTAGGTGCAGTATAGTCCCCCACATTAGGCTGGCAGTATAGTTCCCCCCATTAGGTTGGCAGTAAAGTCCCCCAAATAAGGTTGGCAGTATAGTCCCCCACATTAGGTTGGCAGTATAGTCCCCCACATTAGGTTGGCAGTATATTCCCCCACATTACGTACAGTATAGCAGCGATAAAATCCTGACCACTGCTACGCATAAACCAATTTGACTGTGTTCAATGACTTCTTGCAAATCGGCTGCGGCAAAAAGTCATTTTTTCTGAAAAGTGCACTGTGTAGAAACATTGGGGAAGATTTATCAAAACCTGTACAGAGGAAAAGTTGCCCAGTTGCCCATAGCAACCAATCAGATCGCTTTTTTCATTTTTCAGAGGCCTTGTTAAAAAGGAAATAAGCAATCTGATTGGCTGCTTTGGTCAACTGGGTAACTTTTCCTCTGGACAGGTTTTGAGATATCTCCCCCATTAGCCCCAAAAAAGTTTCAAAATGGCATTTAAAAAAATTTTTTATTTGGCCGCACAAAATAGTTTTTTGGTTTACAATTTGTGCTTAAACGAGTAAAGTCATTACAAAGTACAATTGGTAGTGCCAAAAACAAGCCCCATATGGGTGGATGGGAAATTGAAAGCATTATTCTGAGTATTAGAAGGCCAGGAAGAAAAAACTGAATTGCAAAAATGAAAAACTATCCCTCTTCCTCTTAAACCCCTTCCTGCATATGGGCATAAATGTACATGGGGGCTGTGTATTTATGTGTATGGGGCTGCGTATGTGTGTGTATGGAGGGCTGTGTATGTGTGTGTATGGAGGGCTGCGTATGTGTGTGTATGGAGGGCTGTGTATGTGTTTGTATGGAGGGCTGCGTATGTGTGTGTATGGAGAGCTAAGTGTGTATATGGGGCTGTGTATGTGTGTGTATGGAGGGCTGCGTATGTGTGTGTATGGAGGGCTGTGTATGTGTGTATATGGGGCTGTGTATGTGTTTGTATGGAGGACTGTGTATGTGTGTGTATGGGGCTGTGTATGTGTTTGTATGGAGGACTGTGTATGTGTGTATATGGGGCTGTGTATGTGTGTGTATGGAGGACTGTGTATGTGTGTGTATGGAGGGCTGTGTATATGTGTATATGGGGCTGTGTATGTGTGTGTATGGAGGGCTGTGTATGCGTGTGTATGGAGGGCTGTGTATGTGTTTGTATGGAGGGCTGTGTATGTGTGTATGGAGGGCTGTGTATTTGTGTATATGGGGCTGTGTATGTGTGTGTATGGAGGGCTGCATATGTGTGTGTATGGAGGGCTGTGTATGCGTGTGTATGGAGGGCTGTGTATGTGTGTGTATGGAGGGCTGTGTATTTGTGTATATGGGGCGGTGTATGTGTGTGTATGGAGGGCTGCGTATGTGTGTGTATGGAGGGCTGCGTATGTGTGTGTATGGAGTAGAGGTGCACCGAAATGGAAATTTCAGAACCGAAACGAAACCGAAATAAAAAAAAATGTCCGGCCGAAACCGATACCGAAACCGAAAATGACTTTTCCCTGTCTTCTGGTAAAATGCAGCGCTCCGCTCATTAGATTAGATTCCCCCACATTAGATTGCCAGCTCCCCCACATTAATAGGCAGCTCCCCCACAATAGTAGGCAGCTCCCCCACAATAGTAGGCAGCTCCCCCACATTAGGTCAGCATTTCCCCCACAATTGTAGGCAGTTCCCCCACAATATTAGGCAGTTCCCCCACAATATTAGGCAGCTCCCCCCAACAATATTAGGCAGCTCTCCCCACATTTGTAGGCAGCACCCCCCCCCCCACATTAGGTTAGCAGTTCCCCCACAATAGTAGGCAGGTTCCCCACAATAGTAGGCAGTGCCCCCACAATATTAGGCAGCTCCCCACAACAATATTAGGCAGCTCCCCCCACATTTGTAGGCAGCTACCCCCACATTTGTAGGCAGCTACCCCCCACATTTGTAGGCAGCCCCCCCCCCACAATATTAAATATTAGGCAGCTGCCCCTAACAATATTAGGCAGCTCCCCCCAACAATATTAGGCAGCTCCTCCCACAATATTAGCAGCTCCCCCCAAATTTGTAGGCAGCTCCCCCCACATTTGTAGGTAGCTCCCCCCCCCCCACAATGTTAGGCAGCTCCCCCCAACAATATTAGGCAGCTCCCCCCAACAATATTAGGCAGCTCCCCCAAACAATATTAGGCAGCTCCCCCCCACAATATTAGGCAGCTCCCCCCACATTTGTAGGCAGCTCCCCCCCAACAATATTAGGCACCTCCCCCCCACATTTGTAGGCAGCTGCCCCCCCCCCCCAACAATATTAGGCAGCTCCCCCCCACAATATTAGGCAGCTCCCCCCCACATTTGTAGGCAGCTCCCCCCCACATTAGGTCAGCAGTTCCCCCACAATAGTAGGCAGCTTCCCCCCACCCCACAGACATACAGCTTCCAGCCATATACAGTGTATGGCTGGAGGCTGTATGTCTGTGCTGCTGCCCCACAGTGTTCCGGTCACCGCTCCTCTGGCCCGGGGTCACATCTGCTACTACGGCCTATGGACCATAGCAGTAGGTGCCGGGACCGGGGGAGCGGTGACCGGAACACTGAACAAGAGGACGAGGTCACTTACCAGGCCCCGGCCAGCGCGCGTTCTCCTGCAACGATCCTGCGGTCCTCCTGCATCTCTATGGTTGTACGCACGGGATGTCAGTGACGTCCCGTGCGTACGACCATAGAGGCGGAGAAGCGAGGGACCGAAGGAGGATCACAGGAGGACGCCAGGGAATGGTGAGTGACCGGTGGACATCCTTATGTCCTGAAAAGATTTTTCGGGACACAGCGATGTCCGGGATAGGAATACTTCTTTTAATGTGCCGGGCCGGCTCCCGTGTGTGGCTGCAGGCGGGGGCCGACCAGAGCATATAAAAACTAATACTGTATACTAAAAACCAGGTGTTGTGAAAAACCAGCTGTTGTGAAACTGCCGATCCGGGCATGCTGGGAGTTGTAGTTTCACAACAGCTTGAGGCCCCCTGGTTTTTAGTATACAGTATTAGGTTTTATATGCGCTGGCCAGCCCCCGCCTGCAGCCACACACGGGAGCCGGCCCGGGCACATAAAAAGAAGTATTCCTATCCCGGAGTGCGCGCCCCCCCAGATGTTGCGCCCGGCCCCCCCTGCACCCCCCACGAGTGCCTCTGCCACTGGCAATGTTTGCAACTTGTGCTGTGGGCGGGCAGGGGAGGTGGGTCATTATCGGCACATTTTTTGTTGTTTCTGCATTTCCCCGAAACAGCTATTTTCGGCCGATATGTATCGGCCGCCAATATATCGGTGCATCCCTAGTATGGAGGGCTGCGTATGTGTGTGTATGGAGGGCTGCGTATGTGTGTGTATGGAGGGCTGCGTATGTGTGTGTATGGAGGGCTGCGTATGTGTGTGGATGGAGGGCTGCGTATGTGTGTGTATGGAGGGCTGCGTATGTGTGTGTATGGAGGGCTGCGTATGTGTGTGTATGGAGGGCTGCGTATGTGTGTGTATGGAGGGCTGCGTATGTGTGTGTATGGAGGGCTTCGTATGTGTGTGTATGGAGGGCTGCGTATGTGTGTGTATGGAGGGCTGTGTATGTGTGTGTATGGAGGGCTGCGTATGTGTGTGTATGGAGGGCTGCGTATGTGTGTGTATGGAGGGCTGTGTATGGAATCAGTGTATGTGTGTATATGGGACTGTGTATGTATTTCCTTAGGGACACAGGGAGATTCATCAGTCAGCCTGAAACCCTAATTGTCTGTTTTTTCCCACACCAACCAATCACAGCTCAACTTTCAAACTTGTATGAGCTCTTGTAAAGTGAAAGCTGAGTTGTGATTGGTTCCTATGGGAAAAAACAGACAATTTTGATTCCAGGCTTATTGATAAATCAGGGCCACAGGGTGTAAATGTGCGCCCTGTGCCTGCTCCTGAACTATGGAGTGTACTCAGGAGATGAGCCCGCTTCATAGCCAGTTAATAAAAGTTAATATATGTGAATAAGCCCCTTACCTGATAAGTTTCAATCACCCCTTTTTTAAATTAAAACAATGTAAACAAAAATAAACACATGTCATATCAGCGCTTACATAAATGTCCAAACTATTAATATATAACGTTAAAGGAGAACTGCAGTGGAATATAACTTATCCCCTATGCGAAGGAAAGGGGATAAGTTATAAATGGACGGGGCGTTCTGTCCCTGCATGATGCGGCGGCCAACACGCCCCCTCCATGTATCCCATAGAGATTCATTGAGGGGGCGTGTCTGCCGCAGCTTCCTGCTGGGGACAACACCGCGCTTCCTGCAGACTGCTGTGGCCCTGTTCAGAAGATCCTGGGGAGCCCCAGTGGTCAGACCCCCCACGATCTATAACTTATCCCTATCCTTTGGATAGAAGACAAGTTATACTTCACTACAATTCACTTGTGATTAAACTGCACAGTCAATGGCGTACACAGGAAAGGAAACCAAATTCCAGAATTGCGCATTTTTGGTCACTTAATATACCAGAAAAAAAAATTTCAGAAAGTTCCTCAAAAACAAAATTGGTACCAATAAAAACTACAGACAGCACAATAAATTAGCCTCTATACATCACTGTACATGGAAAAATAAATTTTTTTTTTTATAAACTGTGTATCCTTTTAATTGTATGGACCCACAGGATAAAGATAATGTGTCATTGTTATCAGAAAGTGAACTGCGAAGAAACAGAAGTCTTTAAAATTACAAAATCATTTTTTTTTCAATTACGCCCCACAAATATTTTTTTTTGTTTCACCATAGATTTGTTGGGGAAATGTTTGATGATATTACAAAGTACAATTGGTGGCGCAAAATATAAGCCCTCATATGGGTCTGTAGGTAGAAAATTGAAAGTGTTAGGATTTTTAGAAGGTCAGGAGGAAAAAACAAAAGTGCAAAAATAAAATGCTGTCTGGCAATACTGGGAGTAGTTGTTTTGCAACAGCTGGAGGCTCCGTTTTGGAAACCGTGGAGTACCAGACGTTTTTCATTTTTATTGGAGAGGGGGGCTGTGTAGGGGTATGTGTATATGTAGTGTTTTTTACTTTTTATTTTATTTTTTGTGTTAGTGTAGTGGAGTGTTTTTAGGGTACAGTCGCACGGGCGGGGGTTCACAGTAGTTTCTCGCTGGAAGTTTAAGCTGTTGCAGAAAATTTGCCGCAGCTCAAACTTGCAGCCCGATACTTACTGTAATCCTCCGCCCATGTGAGTGTACCCTGTACATTCACATTGGGGGGGGGGACATCCAGCTGTTGCAAAACTACAACTTCCAGCATGCGCTGACAGACTGTACATGCTGAGAGTTTTAGTTTTGCAACAGCTGTAGGCACACTGGTTATGTATCACTGAGTTTGTGACCTTACTCAGTGTTTCAAAACCAGTGTGCCTCCAGCAGTTGCAAAACTACAACTCGCAGCATGTACGGTGCATGGTGTAAGGTGACTGCTGAGAGTTGTAGTTTGCAACAGCTGGAGGCACACCGGTCGTGAAACACTGAGTTAGGTAAAAAAAAACTCTGAGTTTCACAACCAGTGTGCCTTCAGCTGTTGCAAAACTACAACTCTCAGCAGTCACCGACAGCCAACGGGCATGCTGGGAGTTGTAGTTATGCAACCAGCAGATGCACCACTACAACTCCCAGCATGCACTTTAGCTGTTTGATCAAGCTGGGAGTTGTAGTTATACAACAGCTGAAGGTACACTTTTCCATAAAAAAATTTGCCTCCAGCTGTTGCAAAACCATAAGTCCCAGCATGACCATAAGGGAATGCTGGGAGTTGTGGTGGTCTGCCTCCTGCGCTTTTTGCATGCTGGGAGCTGTTGCTAAGCAACAGCAGGAGGCTGTAACTCACCTCCTGCTGCTGCTCCGTCGCAGGACTGTCCCTCGCAGCCGCCGTCGCTCCTGGGGCACCGATCCCAACATGGACGCCGGGGATCGGGGTCCCCAGCACCCGGGGTGCACATCCCGCACCCGCTCACGTCCTCCGGAAGAGGGGCGGAGCGGGTGCGGGAGTGACACCCGCAGCATGCGCCCGGCCAACGAATCAGGGCGATCGTGAGGTGGCACCAGTGACACCTCACCCCTGCAGGCTCTGGCTGTTCGGGGCCGTCTCTGGAGACCCGATTGACCCGAAATTGCTGCAGATCACTGGACTGAATTGTCCAGCGATCTGCGGCCATCGCCGACATGGGGGGGGCAAAATGACCCCCCTGGGCGATATGCCGGGATGCCTGCTGAATGATTTCAGCAGGCATCCGACTCCGGTCCCCAGCTGGCTAGCGGTGGGGACCGGAATTACCACGGGCGTATGGATACGCCCTGCGTCCTTAAGGACTCGGAATGCAGGGCGTATCCATACGCCCTGCGTCCTTAAGAGGTTAATGACCAAGCCCATTTTCACCTTATAGACCAGGCCAATTTTATTTTTGCGTTTTAGTTTTTTCCTCCTCGCCTTCTAAAATCCATAACTCTTTTATATTTCTATGTACAGACCCATATAAGGGCTTGTTTTTTGCGGGACCAATTGTACTTTGTAATGAAACCTCTCATTTTACCATAAAATGTACTGCAAACCCCAAAAAAAAAATTTTAGGGAGGAAATTTTAATGAAAACCACAATTTTGCACATTTTGGAGGGTTTTTGTTTTCACACTGTACACTTTACGGTAAAAATTACATGTGTTCTTTATTCTGTGGGTCAATACGATTAAAATTATACCCATGGCTAGATACTTTACTTTTATATTTTTGTACCGTTTAAAAAAAATCTAAACCTTTTGTACAAAATCAGTAATCTAAAATCGCCCTATTTTGACCACCTATAACTTTTTTATTTTTCCGTACATAGGACGGTATGAGGGCTCATTTTTTGCGCCGTCATCTGTACTTTTTTTAGATACCACATTTGCATATATAAAACTTGTAGATAATTTTTTATTAATTAATTTTTTAATAAAATGTGACAAACAAGCAGCATTTTTGGACATTTTCTTATTTTTTACGTTTACGCCATTCACTGAACGAGATCATAAACAATATATTTTGATAGTTTGGACATTTACGCACGCGGCGACACCAAATATATTTATTTAAAAAAAATTACGATTTTTGGGGGTAAAATGGGAAAAACTGACAATTTTCATTTTTATTGGGGGAGGGGATTTTTCACTTTAAAAAAAAAAAACTTTTTATCTTTACATTTTTCAACTTTTTTTTAACACTTTTTATGTCCCCATAGGGGACTATCTATAGCAATCCTTTGATTGCTAATACTGTGCATTGTCTATGTATAGGACACAGCACTGCTCAGTATTATCGGTGATATTCTGCTCTGGTCTGCTCGATCGCAGACCAGAGCAGAAGACCCCGGGAGACAGCCGGAGCTAGGTAAGGGGACCTCCGGCTGTCATGCTGGATGATCGGATCACCGCGGCAGCGCTGCGGGTGATCCGATCATCCAATGAAAGTGCCGCAATGCTGCAGATGCCCTGATCTGTATTGATCACGGCATCGGAGGCGTTAATGGCGGACATCCGCGCGTTCGGAACCAGCCGTGTATGACGCGAGCACCCTTCCGATGCTCGCGGTCATACACAGGACGTAAATGTACGTCCTGGTGCGGGAAATCCCGCCAAACCAGGACGTACATTTACGTCCGTGGTCGTTAAGGGGTTAATGAAAATTTGTCAAACACCTGAGGGGTGAAGTTTCCAAAATTGGGTCACATGTGGGTATTTATTTTTTTGCGTTTATGTCAGAACCGCTGTAAAATCACCAATTTAGGCCTCAAATGTACATGGTGCGCTCTCACTCCTGAACCTTGTTGTGCTCCCGCAGAGCATTTTACGCCCACATATGGGGTATTTCCATACTCAGGTGAAATTGTGTTACAAATTTTGGGGGTCTTTTCTTCCTTTTACCGCTTGTGAAAATAAAAAGTATGGGGCAACTCCAGCATGTAAGTGTAAACATTTTAATCTTTTTACACTAACAGGCTGGTGTAGCACCCAACTTTTCCTTTTCATAAGGGGTAAAAGGAGAAAAAGCCCCCCAAAATTTGTTAGGCAATTTCTCCCGAGTACGGAAATACCCCATATGTGGCCCTAAACTGTTTCCTTGAAATACAACAGGGCTCCGAAGTGAGAGAGCGCCATTCGCATTTGAGGACTAAATTAGGGATTGCATAGGGGTGAACATAAGGGTATTCTACGCCAGTGATTCCCAAACAGGGTGCCTCCAGCTGTTGCTAAACTCCCAGCATGCCTGGACAGTCAGTGGCTGTCCAGAAATGCTGGGAGTTGTTGTTTTGCAACAGCTGGAGGCTCCGTTTTGGAAACACTGCTGTACAATATGTTTTTCATTTTTATTGTGGGGGACAGTGTAAAGGGTGTATATGTAGTGTTTTACCCTTTCTTTTGTGTCAGTGTTTTCAGGGTACATTCGCACCGGCGTGTTACGATGAGTTTCCCGCTAGAAGTTTGGGCTGCAGCAAAAAATTTGCCGCAGCCCAAACTTGAAGCAGGAAACTTACTGTAAACCTGCCTGTGTGAATGTACACTGTACATTCACATGGGGGGGGGGGCAAACCTCCAGCTGTTTCAAAAATACAACTCTCAGCATGTACTGACAGACCGTGCATGCTGGGAGTTGTACTTTTGCAACAGCTGGAGGCACACTGGTCCGACAACCTTCAGTTAAGTTCTGTTACCTAACTCAGTATTTTCCAACCAGTGTGCCTCCAGCTGTTGCAAAACTACAACTCCCAGCATGTACTGATCACCTAAGGGCATGCTGGGAGATGTAGTTATGCAACAGCTGGAAGTACGCAACTACAACTCCCAGCATGCCAAGACAGCTGTTTGCTGTTTGGGCATGCTTGGATTTGCAGTTTTGCAATATCTGGAGGGCTACAGTTTATAGACCACTGCACTGTGATCTCCAAACCGTGGACCTCCAGATGTTGCAAAACTACAAATCCCAGCATGCCCAGACCGCAAACAGCTGTTTGGGCATGCTAAGAGTTGTAGTTTTGCAAGATCTGGAGGGATACAGTTTAGCGACCACTGTATAGTGGTCTCAAACTGTAGCCCTCCAGATGTTGCTAGGCAACTTACCAACTTCCGTAGGATCCAGGGAGCCATCCTCTTCTGCTGCACGACATCGCCACCAGCCGATCACCATCGCTCGCAGCCTCCGGATGGGTAAATGGATCTTCTGCCCCGGTCCTTTGTCGGTTCCCCGTTCTGCCCCGCCTATTGTGGGTGGGCAGAACGGGGAAAACGAAAGTTAACCCCTCCCCCCCGCCTCCGATCTGCTATTGGTGGTCGCGTCTAGACCACCAATAGCAGGGATAGGAGGGGTGGCACCCCTGCCACCTCACTCCTATCCCTTCAGGGGGATCGTGGGTGTCTTAGACAACCACGATCCCCCTTATATTGCGGGTCTCAAGGGTCACCATAGACCCGAATGACCGGGATTGGCGCAAATCGCAAGTGTGAATTCATTAGCGATTTGCGCCGATCACTGACATGGGGGGGTCTAATGACCCCCCTGGGCATTTGCGTAGGGTGCCTGCTGATCGATATCAGCAGGCACCCCGGTCCCGCCCGGTGCAAGGCGGGGACCGAAATTCCCACGGGCGTATGGATAAGCCCTGGGTCCTTAAGGGATTAAACCTAATTTACATTTCAACCCATGATAGTGTCATGCTAAGCAGACCACATTATAAAAGTGCTGAACCCTGTGATGTAGAACTGGCGGACTATCTGATGTGTATACTGGACTATCTGATGTGTATATTGGACTATCTGATGTGTGTACTGGACTATCTGATGTGTGTACTGGACTATCTGATGTGTGTACTGGACTATCTGATGTGTGTACTGGACTATCTGATGTGTGTACTGGACTATCTGATGTGTATACTGGACTATCTGATGTGTATACTGGACTATCTGATGTGTATACTGGACTATCTGATGTGTATACTGGACTATCTGATGTGTATACTGGACTATCTGATGTGTATACTGGACTATCTGATGTGTATATTGGACTATCTGATGTGTATACTGGACTATCTGATGTGTATACTGGACTATCTGATGTGTATACTGGACTATCTGATGTGTATACTGGACTATCTGATGTGTATACTGGACTATCTGATGTGTATACTGGACTATCTGATGTGTATATTGGACTATCTGATGTGTATACTGGACTATCTGATGTGTATACTGGACTATCTGATGTGTATACTGGACTATCTGATGTGTGTACTGGACTATCTGATGTGTGTACTGGACTATCTGATGTGTATACTGGACTATCTGATGTGTATACTGGACTATCTGATGTGTATACTGGACTATCTGATGTGTATACTGGATTATCTGATGTGTATACTGGACTATCTGATGTGTATACTGGACTATCTGATGTGTGTACTGGACTATCTGATGTGTATACTGGGCTATCTGATGTGTATACTGGACTATCTTATGTGTATCCTGGACTATCTGATGTGTATACTGGACTATCTGATGTGTATACTGGACTATCTGATGTGTATACTGGACTATCTGATGTGTATACTGGACTATCTGATGTGTATACTGGACTATCTGATGTGTGTACTGGACTATCTGATTTGTATACTGGGCTATCTGATGTGTATACTGGACTATCTGATGTGTATACTGGACTATCTGATGTGTATACTGGGCTATCTGATGTGTATACTGGACTATCTGATGTGTATACTGGACTATCTGATGTGTATACTGGACTATCTGATGTGTATACTGGACTATCTGATGTGTATATTGGACTATCTGATGTGTGTACTGGACTATCTGATGTGTATACTGGACTATCTGATGTGTATACTGGACTATCTGATGTGTATACTGGACTATCTGATGTGTATACTGGGCTATCTGATGTGTATACTGGGCTATCTGATGTGTATACTGGACTATCTGATGTGTATACTGGACTATCTGATGTGTATACTGGACTATCTGATGTGTATACTGGACTATCTGATGTGTATACTGGACTATCTGATGTGTATACTGGACTATCTGATGTGTATACTGGACTATCTGATGTGTATATTGGACTATCTGATGTGTATACTGGACTATCTGATGTGTATACTGGACTATCTGATGTGTATACTGGACTATCTGATGTGTATACTGGGCTATCTGATGTGTATACTGGACTATCTGATGTGTATACTGGCTTTCTGACTCTGTCCCAATGACAGGTGTTAAGAGAAGGATGAGACATGTTTTTTTATTTATATATTTATTAAGAATAATACACAGGATAAATGTCCGTCCTCGGCTCCCGGCTGTAGTCATAGGCCTCAGTCTTCACTATTCTACAGGATGGTTCTGTTCCGGGTCCGGTATCTTGGTCCTCAGGCTGACGTTAATGTCTTTTCTGGAAATCTTTACTGACAAATGCTGTAAATCTGTATAGTGGGTCACATGGTATAAGGTGACGCCGCAGAATCCCAGGTATTCAGCCACCATGACGGGGACATACATAATCTCCTCGCAGTGTCCGGTGCACAGATCCGTATAGAAGGAGACCTGACCGACACTGAAGAGCAGCAGCACCACAGAAGTCACTAAGGTGGAGGCCAGCCTTATATGGCAAACAATCCGGCTGCTGTATGACCTTTTGTATAGGAATCCAGCTTGGCACACATTATATATGGCTCCACAAATAAATGCCATACCTGAGCTGATCCTGTGTATTGTAGGATTGTTCTCCATAGTAAATACGGCATTCAGGGCTGTTCCTATGCACATGATGCATCCTAAGGTAAACAAGATCTTCTGGTAAATCCTAAAATGCTTCGCAGATGGTTCAGAGCGCAGGAACATAAATCGGTGCTGCAGGTAGGTGACGGCAACTCCTATGATGGGTGCACCAAAGAACACAACCTTATATATTATCCACTCAGGATATCCTACAGCCGTGTCACTGATAAACGGCTGTCTGCTATGTCCTAGGGCGATGGTCAAGGTGACAAGAGTGCTGAGGCCCAAAAGGTTCCATGTGACCCAAAGGATAGGCAAGAACCCTAATCCCTGGATCTCCATGGCACAAAGAAACAACACAAATCGCTGAGATAAAGGAAAGATTCGCTAAGCAAAAGCCGCTGTCTCTGTCCAACTCTCTCTGTGTAATCAGATTGTCAGGTGGGGTTTTCTATAGGCTCGGAACTCGATGATGTCACATCTGTGATGTCATTCTTTGGTTCATCTCGGTAACACCATCATGCTGCATACTGATTGGTCCTCAGTGTTGTAGATCTTTATGCAGACAATCCTGGCATCACGTTTGCTGATATTTAGTGTTTCCACAGTCAAATAAAACTAGTAATGGCTGAATCCACATTTCAACAGGGTTTTCCAAAATCTCTTCCAACATGAATTCATCTGAATATAACCTTATGTATCTGTAATTCTGCCAATTCTCTTCTTTTACTACAAAGGTTAATGTTTTGTCAGATGTACAACATATAAAAAGGTTTTTAACATTTCTGTGACTGCTCAGTGGTTAAAAAACCAACACAAAACCATTGCAGATGGGGTTGTACTTGGATATATTTGTACATTTGTAGATATATTATATTTTATTGTTTTCTGTGTAAAGTCCAATACAAAGAAAATATGTAGAAAAAAATTCTGCACTTTTCTTTCTTTCTTTCTTATTTTTATTTTTTTTTAAAGCTCTTTTAAAAGAAACCAAGAATATGTCCGTACAATGCTTTTCTAACATACATACTATTACAACAGTTCTTTGGGTCAGCTGATTGACAGCCCTTCTTTAGTTACACAATATACCTGTATCTTGGCCCCCATAGACATCACATGGTAACAGTACCTACTGCGTCCATCGGTTTCATGGCCGTCCTGTGGGGCCAAACACGACCACTTTCACCTCCTTTTCTTATGTTTATAATTAAAAGTTTGTTAAAAAATAAATTGTGGAAGGAAAACAAATTAAATTAAACTCAACCTGTCTCAGGTAGCCCCCCCCCCCCCCTCCCCTGGTGACATATTTACCATAGAGCCGGTATTGGGGTCTTGCACTATGGAATAACAGCACGTGCCTCATTGGTCTGTGTAGATTACTGAGGTCTGGTGCGCTCCTATATTTGCAAATAACTATAAAAATGTGCAGTTTAAACAAGGTAATAGGTAATTTCCCATTGGCCTCCTGAAATGCTGCTATGAAGGAAGGTTTGGGTTACACCTGGAATCAATTACCTCCAAACTGAGATGAGGAAATGTAAATGGAGACGTGAATGGCCCTGTTTATTATGTTTATTTATACTGTAAAATATATTGTAATCTGCGCTGCATTTAGGATCAACATATTATATCAAAACTCAAGAGTCTCAAAGAAAAGGGATAAAAAGACCAGGGAACAGGGGCGTAGGAACCCTCACAAATCTGGGGGATAGCATTTTAATTGGTTGTTTTGCAAGGGCGGAGCCACAAAGGACCAGAGGGAGTGGAGCCATTCAATGTTGGGTGACGCTACAAAATTGAGCTTCAGGCTCCTCAGCACAGGTACCTTCAGGGAGCAGTGAATTCAGGAGACCGGGACCTGTCAGGACTGTGGGAGGTCAGGATCTGTCAGGACTGTGGGAGGTCAGGATCTGTCAGGACTGTGGGAGGTCAGGATCTGTCAGGACTGTCTGAGGTCAGGATCTGTCAGGACTGTCTGAGGTCAGGATCTGTCAGGACTGTGGGAGGTCAGGTTCTGTCAGGACTGTGGGAGGTCAGGATCTGTCAGGACTGTGAGAGGTCAGGATCTGTCAGGACTGTGGGAGGTCAGGATCTGTCAGGACTGTGGGAGGTCAGGATCTGTCAGGACTGTGGGTGGTCAGGATCTGTCAGGACTGTGGGTGGTCAGGATCTGTCAGGACTGTGGGTGGTCAGGATCTGTCAGGACTGTGGGAGGTCAGGATCTGTCAGGACTGTGGGAGGTCAGGATCTGTCAGGACTGTGGGAGGTCATGATCTGTCAGGACTGTGGGAGGTCATGATCTGTCAGGACTGTGGGAGGTCAGGATCTGTCAGGACTGTGGGAGGTCAGGATCTGTCAGGACTGTGGGAGGTCAGGATCTGTCAGGACTATGGGAGGTCAGGATCTGTCAGGACTGTGGAAGGTCAGGATCTGTCAGGACTGTGGGAGGTCAAAATGTGTCAGGACTGTGGGAGGTCAGGATCTGTCAAGACTGTGGGAGGTCAGGATCTGTAAGGACTGTGGGAGGTCAGGATCTGTCAGGACTGTGGAGAGGTCAGGATCTGTCAGGACTGTGGGAGGTCAGGATCTGTCAGGACTGGGGGAGGTCAGGATCTGACAGTACTGTGGGAGGTCAGGATCTGTCAGGACTGCGGGAGGTCAGGATCTGTCAGGACTGTGGGAGGTCAGGATCTGTCAGGACTGTGGGAGGTCACGATCTGTCAGGACTGTGGGAGGTCAGGACTGTGGGAGGTCAGGATCTGTCAGGACTGTGGGAGGTCAGGATCTGTCAGGACTGTGTGAGGTCAGGATCTGTCAGGGCTGTGGGAGGTCAGGATCTGTCAGGACTGTGGAGAGGTCAGGATCTGTCAGGACTGTCTGAGGTCAGGATCTGTCAGGACTGTGGGAGGTCAGGATCTGTCAGGACTGTCTGAGGTCAGGAACTGTCAGGACTTTGGGAGGTCAGGATCTGTCAGGACTGTCTGAGGTCAGGATCTGTCAGGACTGTGGGAGGTCAGGATCTGTCAGGACTGTGGGAGGTCAGGATCTGTCAGGACTGTGGGAGGTCAGGATCTGTCAGGACTGTGGGAGGTCAGGATCTGTAAGGACTGTGGGAGGTCAGGATCTGTCAGGACTGTGGGAGGTCAGGATCTGTCAGGACTGTGGGAGGTCAGGATCTGTCAGGACTGTGGGAGGTCAGGATCTGTCAGGACTGTCTGAGGTCAGGATCTGTCAGGACTGTGGGAGGTCAGGATCTGTCAGGACTGTCTGAGGTCAGGACCTGTCAGGACTGTGGGAGGTCAGGATCTGTCAGGACTGTCTGAGGTCAGGATCTGTCAGGACTGTGGGAGGTCAGGATCTGTCAGAACTGTGGGAGGTCAGGATCTGTCAGGACTGTGGGAGGTCAGGATCTGTCAGGACTGTGGGAGGTCAGGATCTGTAAGGACTGTGGGAGGTCAGGATCTGTCAGGACTGTGGAGAGGTCAGGATCTGTCAGGACTGTGGGAGGTCAGGATCTGTCAGGACTGTGGGAGGTCAGGATCTGTCAGGACTGTGGGAGGTAGGCTGTGTGTGCGGTCAGGGCGGGGAGTTCTCTACAGCCTATGTAGACACAAAAACACCTTAACGTCACAGGGTGTACATGTATGCCCTGATCGCAGTACGAGTGTATGAAGTGCACTTACTTGCTGAGCGAGCTTCATTCCTGGTAAGTGAAGGGTACAAGAGTCTTGATAGAATAATACAGATCTGTAATCTTGTATGATGTGTATCATAATTCTGTAATCTTGTATGATGTATATCTTAATTCTGTAATCTTGTATGATGTATCTTAATTCTGCCGTTTGTAACCGCAAGGCCCGTACCGTACTTCTCATTTTCTCAACTGCTGATTCCTAACTGTTGTGCACGTACATCCTGTTCTTGTGTTCTGCTGACTTGTAACTATTAAGCAACATGGTATATATATATATATATATGAACGTTGGCAAATAGTAAAACAGAGCGTACTTAGACGGCATCTTGTGTGCATGTATTTTTTCCACACCTGATAAGACGCTCTCCTGGCCAGTACAAGCCTTAAGCCAAATTGGACCTAGTACCAGGGGTACAGAAAAGACAGAGAACCAGTACCAGGGGTACTGAGTAGATTATTCAGCAATACCTTTCAGCTGGGGGCTCAGTCCGGGGTCGAGAGGGTCATCCTCTGGACCGGTAAGAACCATATCCTTGTGTGGTATTGACAATCCGGGGGGCACTGGCCGCGTCTCGATTCCAGTAAGTATAACAGTTACTTTCATATCGTGTCTGGGACACAGTATTACAGTATTTGACTTCTGTTCAGGGAACAGGGGAAATGTGGAACTAAGAGTAATTTGACAATCCAGGGTGGTTGTCTTGTTTCAATTTGGCTTAACGCTTACAAAAAACTTCTTGTATTTCTGTTTAGTTCTGTTTAGTGTTTTACTTGTAACTTCCTTTTTTTCCCCTTACGCTTAAGAAGACACGTGAGTATACTACCCATTGCTTTAATGTCTAGAGTAAGGTGCATATAACTGTTATAATATTAATACTAATAATAATAATAGTAATAATCTGCTGGTTCTCAAAACATCTGTAAGACGCCCCACCCTCCCGGCTAGAGGAAACTTGTTGACCCGGGATGTGGTGAAAGCAAGTGACAGTTTGTTCAGAGATACCGTGCATGCTCAGTGATTGGTGCAATTAAATCAGGGAATCCCTAATCTGTTGAGAGGAATTGTCGGAACCCTCAGAGTTCAGTACAGCCAAATCCAGAGATTGTGGTTTTGCACCAATTACGGAACATGGGTTCCAAATCATCTAAGTCCTATCCTCCTCCCCTTCCCGGTGAAACATGTAAGGCTTATGTGGCCCGAGTTAGCCCTACAGGATGGGACTTAGTGAATCCGTGGGTAGATGATATAGTTGGTTGGTCAGAATTCATGAAGGACTCCAGCCCATTCCCAAGGGAGGGGGCCAATGATAAATACCACCTGACCCCCACTCTAACAACTACATTTGTAATCTCGAGAAGGGTAGAGAGCGTATATGGAGAGAATTAGAAGAGGAACCAAGTTTTCAAACAAAAATCATCACTGCCTATTGCTGTGGCATGCAAACAAAAACTAGGTGAAACTGTTACTGAATTTTGGGAAAGGTTCACAGCATGTTGGCGTTATGATGCAGGGCTGTGTAAATTGTTTGATAGGATTAGAGATCGTTGTCAGAAATAGAGACTCAAAGTTTTGGTGGAAAAGCAGGTGATTTGTGAAGGAGAAAGCATGTGAAGCAGTGTGAGGAATGTAGGATGAGCAGAGCTGAAATTGCTGGAATAAATGAAGTGAAGATGAGTGTTCAATGCTATGGAATGGAGTAATGTGGTAAATCGCTTGGAAAGCCCTGTGTATGTGGTCATATGATGGCGTTTATAGGATGGTTCTTATGATATAAAGTATGTTATATATGTGTGAGGTGTATAGAATCAGGAGTGTATAGAAAATGACCAGTGAATGTTTTCCCTGTGAAGCTGTTTGTGTTGTAATGAAAATGGTGTTAAAAGAAAAATATATTCACGTGGTATTAAATTTAACTATTTGATGATATTTCATTAATTTCTTGCCTTCACAGTAACACAGGGTTGATGCCAAAAAAAATGAAATGTATCAGGAAATGCGATTAATTGTCTGATTATATTACAGGAGTAATAACAGAAGAAATTTGGCCAAGAAGATAAAATAAATATAAAAAGTGATCACTATTTAATTGATAAATATTACTTTAGGCATTTACAATCAAGCTAATGGTTTACTGGATTATAAACAATGCGCATTGGAGATAATTATTTTTCAAATTTTTGAGAGAGCTGTGTACACTTTTATTTTTATATCTTTGTTGAGAATGTGGGCCCTGTGTGTTGTACGTTAAGTATTTGTAAATGTCGGTATTGTTACATGTTATGTTTCTTGTATGTCTCTTGATGTTATGTAACACTGTCAGTAACACATGTGATAATAGATGTTTCATGGTGACTGACCAGAACTGGGGAAAGACAAGAAGCCAGACTCAAAGGGGTGGTGACTGGTGACATAGAGGTTTTGGAGGAGTAAGGCGGGGTTTACAGGGAGCATGACAGCCTCTTCTTCTTCTTCTTCAGATCTGGTGTAATTTTGTTTTTCAGGGGATGTATGTGTATGTGCATATGTATATATATATATATATATATATATATATATATATATATGCGTATATATATGTCTACTGTTTGAAATTGAGTATGTCCATAGCACCTGTATACACAATGCCCCGAGGGTGACCATTTAACCTTCCCTTCCTTTCGCATCATACCTGAATGCCCTGTAAACCTCCTGAGAAGAGACCTCATATGTAAACTCAAATTACATATCACTGCATCCCAGTCCAGGTTACATGTCACGTCTGACCTCACACCCATAGTCACACCTGCAGGGTACTGTCCTGCTGGACATTATCCTGTTGTGTCCCCGGCCCAGGTCCCAACTGAGGTAGACCCCATTGTCTGGTCCCATGGAGACCATGATGTAGGACATATTGACTGTACACCATACAAGGCAAGACTCAAACCAGACATTCTCCCGGTCTACCATAAACAGAACCCCTTGTCATAGGAAACAAATCAAAGGTATCCGCCCTATAATCAAACATTTCCTACAAACTTGAGTTTTGGAACATACTGTCTCTAAACCCAATGGTACTGTCTGTTTTGTACCAGACCTGAGAGCCATCAACAGACTAATTGTGCCTATTGCCCCTATAGTTCCTCATGTCACCCAACTGTTGTCATCAATCCCAGCACAGGCAACTCATTTTTCTGTCCTCGATCTGAAGAATGCTTTCTTCTCGATCCCAGTGGACAAAGAGACCAGACTCCTTTTTGCTTTTTCCTTTGAGGGACTACAGTTAACCTGGTGTAGAATGCCCCAGGGGTATGCTGATTCACCAGTTGTGTTCAGCATTGTCCTCCAAGCCTTTTTACAATCATGGCACGCCCCCCAGGGTTCTGTTCTCCTCCAAAATGTTGATGATTTGTTAATGTGTAGTTTCTCTGAGGAGGCCTGCCTTGAGGATGGTGTTGTGAACAGGTTGAATATCTGGATTTTGTTCTGCCAAAAGGGAAAAGGGAGTTGAGCAAGTCTAGAGTTCAGTCTGTAGCGGGCCTGGTCACCCCGCACGCCCAGAAGGAAATGCAATCTTTCTTGGGTATGATAAACTACTGCAGACAGTGGATTCCCGACTGCTCATAGAGATGCAACCCTATCAGGCAAACCAGATCTAATCAAATGGTCCTCATAAATGTACAAATCTTTTAATAACGAGTCCAGGGCTAGGTCTCCCAGATTACAATTTGCCTTTCCACATGTATGCACGAGACAATTGTAAAACCATGGCGGGTGTGCTGACACAGTTTCATGGAGGTAAACTACGTCCTTGTGCCCTTTTTCTCAAAGGTGATGCCCGTCTCCGTACAGGGGATGCCGGCATGTCTGTGAGCTCTTGCTGCCTGTGCTATGATTGTTGAACAAGCTACCATCCTCACTTTAGGACATGACACTACCTTGTACACTTCTCATGATGTTATCTCTCTCCTTAAAGGCCTACATACACAACACATGTAAACACAACGGCTCTCTGGATATGAGGCAATTCTCCTCAGTAATCCATCCTTGAAAATGGTGTATGCCTCCCCTACATCTGGCCCTGCGCACTAGTTGGCCTGAAAATTCATGATGATGTGATGCCGGACATACATGACTGCTTGCAAGTCATCCACACTGACGCCTCACCCAGACCCGACCTCTCTTCAGTGCCCATACCTGATGCTCCAGAAGTCTTTGTAGATGGGTCATGCACCCGCCCCAATGACAATGTTTACCATGCCAGTTATGCTAAGAAACCTGTCACCATTTACATGCACTTACCCTACCATCACAAATAGTCTTCATTCAATGCAGGACACACACACACGTGGGACTGATCACATTTCAAAGGGCAATGCTCTAGCAGACCACACCCCCAAACTGGCTGCTACACAACAACCTACCTGTCTCACTGATGTTACCAGTTCTTACACCTCCTTCACTCGTAGACACACAACTTCTTCTCTCTCTTCAGTCCTCTGTTCCCAAACAAGAGGAATATGATTGGTGTTATCCAGTATTGCAGAAAAATCCTGTAACAGGATTGATCTGCAAAGAGGGGACACCATGCATACCCCAACACAGTGCCACAGTTTTATTGCTCATTTCCACGGAGTAGGCCACAGGGAGCACCTTTGAGAAGTGGAAACCAGTCCTTCCCATCATACTCTCAGAAATTAGAATGACCCCCCCATAAGACTTTAAAACTCTCCCCTTTTTGAGATTCTCATGGGTAGGCCTTTCCCGACTCCATGGGCCCAACAACCACTTATAACAGAAGAGGGGGACCTCAACCAGATAAGGGAACAATATGTCACAGACCTCATCCAAACCCTTGATAAAGTAGAACAAAATGTTGTCTGTAATTCTCCTTCTCTCCCACAGGAACCAACACACCAGTTCCAGGAAGGCAACACTGTCCTGGTTAAAACTCTGTCGAAAGGAAAGAAGCCCGGAGACTTCACCTTTGGACCCCCAACCACAGTTGTTGCCGTGACGAGGATGGCGGTTCTCACGGAAGACAGCCCTTCTTGGATCCACGCCTCTCGGATCAAACTCGTTCAACATCACCCAAAGGAGGTAATAACGGGGGCAGACAGCCCTGACCTTGAAAGCCTACCGAAAGATGTACCCGCTGATGCCCTGGCCTTGTTCTGGCAGATGGTTGAAGAAACTAAGTCTCCTGATGTTTGCATTAATGACTTTATTGACTTTGATTCACCCCACGGTGACTCTACAGAATGAATTAGAGAGACACCCAAACGATAAGTTCCTGAAACACCATATAATGTTAGCACAAAACCTCACTGCGAAGGATTGTTGGATATGCACCCATGCCCCTGTGTCTGCCCAAAGCATGCCCTACTTTGCTATCCCTGTGCCCTCATATGTATTATTTCAGGGAGACTGTTTTGACATGCTTGCTGACAACGAGACACCATATGCAAAGAACTGAAACACCTCAGTGGGTATTCCTATAGTAGGATGGGTGGGGCAGCCATGGTGGCAGGGAAACTTAAGCAGCCCAGGCCCAGGACCACACCAAATGTTGGTCTTCAAAGGGGGTTCCTGGGTAACTCGAGTGGTCACACATATACTAGACCTAGGAGTGATCCCCACAGAAGGAATAAAAGTTAGTTTTGACGGGACATCCGCAAGTGCTGATCTTCTTAAACCCAGCCAGATAGAAAGGTACTTACATGACCCAAGGTGGCCAAATAACACCCTCATTACTCAGGCTACTCAAGACGTAGACTGCTATAATATAACAGGACACCAACCATGCAATGACACGTCAGAATACCAACTTACTGATCCAATATGTAATAACCCAGATGTGGGCTACTGCGGTAGATTAGGGCAGATACCTTCCTGGTGTTACTTAACAAATGCCTCTAGACTTATTGACATAGTTAATAAACTTATCAATCAACATTCCTCTTTCTGGGAGCTCCCACGAGACATCTATTGGGTATATGGTAGGGAAGCCTACAAGTGGTTGCCGGTAGGGGTCAAAGGCACATGCACCCTAGCTAGACTTACCCCCTTCACCTTTGTCATATCCAACGACGACATTGACATGAGAGTAGCTCCTAAACATATGTTATACCGAAGAGCAGCAGATAACAAAGAAAGGGAAAACGGTAGGCCACATGTTGTACAAATGGGAATAACCAACAAGCTTTTTAGCACCATTTTTATATATCCAATGGTGATGCAAATATGGGATAAGTTAGTCGAAGCCACTAACTACCTCGACGACCAAATATATGACATTTTAGAAATTACTAATACCTCTATGTCCGTGCAAAATCAACTGATGATAGTGACTAACCAACACGCAATAGTCTTGGACTATCTCACAGCAGCTCAAGGAGGGATGTGTCAAATCATAGGTCCTACTTGTTGCCATTACATAGACACTTCAGGAACAATTCAGATGCACCACCAGCTTGAGAACATACAAAAATTGAGGGACAAATATGCCAAAGACAATGAAATCAACAGGGATAAGTGGTGGGGGGGATACCTTTTCAATATTGAATCCCGCTACCTGGCTCAAGGGCATAGGAGGATGGATAGGGGGCGTTCTGCAGCTCATAATACACATTACTGTCATTGCCCTTATAGTATATGTATCAATAAAACTTATTTTCTTATGTATGAAACACTGCAAGCCAAGACCTGCTGCAGATACTAAAATCCTCCTCTCCACCTCATCAGACACCCAAGTCCCTCTACTTCACCGTCACTCAGCAGAAGGCTATACTGCCTACATAAAGACTTTTCAAAAGAAAATAGAATACAAGAAAAACCAAGTTGTCTAAAGTGACAACTGGTTTTAAGAGGGGATTGAAGGGTACAAGAGTCTTGATAGAATAATACAGATCTGTAATCTTGTATGATGTGTATCATAATTCTGTAATCTTGTATGATGTATATCTTAATTCTGTAATCTTGTATGATATATCTTAATTCTGCCGTTTGTAACCGCAAGGCTCGTACCGTACTTCTCGTTTTCTCAACTGCTGATTCCTAACTGTTGTGCACGTACTGTTGTTCTTGTGTTCTGCTGACTTGTAACTATTAAGCAACATGGTATATATATATATGAACGTTGGCAAATAGTAAAACAGAGCGTACTTAGAGGGTACCTTGTGTGCATGTATTTTTTCCACACCTGATAAGACGCTCTCCTGGCCAGTACAAGCCTTAAGCCAAATTGGACCTAGTACCAGAGGTACAGAAAAGACAGAGAACCAGTACCAGGGGTACTGAGTAGATTATTCAGCAATACCTTTCAGTAAGTATTGACTGCAATTATCAGCAATCACGCCCCTCCCCTAATAAAAGTGTAAATCACCCCCTTTACCCAATAAAGTAATGTGGTGTCACTGCGTGTGGAAATGTCCAAACTATTAAAATATAACGTTAATGAAACCGCATGGTCAGTGGTGAAAACATTAAAAAAAAAAAAAAAAGTCCAGAATTTCAAATTTTTGGTCACTTCAAGAAAAAATTAATAAAAAGGATAAAAAAGTTCCATCAAAACAGAACTGGTACCGACAAAAAATACAGATTATGGCACAGAATATGAGCCCCCATACAGCCCTATATAGGGAAAAAAAGGGTTATAGGGACAGAAAAGGAAAATTTTAAGCATACTAATTTTCACCCAAAAAGCTTTAATTTTATAAAAGTAGTAAGATAAAACAAAACCTATATAAATTGGGTATCATTGTATGGACCTACAGAATAAAGATAGTATTGTCTGTGGTAGAAGTACTGACGTACGTTACATATATGAAATGGCGCACAGCATATGATCAATTTGTCTGAGCCATACACAGCGAGGAGAAATGATCTCAGCACAGACAATTTTACACTGAAAGAAAAAGTGTCTGTGTTCTGTGCTGTGTGTGGCTGCATGCTGACCCTCTGCTGACCCTCTGCTGACCCTCTGCTGACCCTCTGCTGACCCTCTGCTGACCCCCTAGAACTTCTTTATTTTTCCATATACACGGCTGTATGAGGGCTAATTTTTTGTGCCATGATCTGTAGTTTTAACATGTTTTATATTTTATATATTTATATTTTTACTTCTGTGAAATGTGAAAAGAGGGTAAATTATTTTTTGGGGGAGGGGCCTATTCACATTCATTTAAACTCAGGGTGTGCTGGGAGTTGTAGTTGTGTACCATATAGAGAGACACATTAGAGTTGCAAGCCCCAGCCTTTGACTCTCCAAATGTTGCAAAACTACAACTCCAAACATGTCCTAACAGTCAGGGCATGCTGGTAGTTGTAGTTTTGTACCCTACAGAGAGACCTGTTAAGGCAGTGTGTCCTTATGGGTTCTGGGGACTATGTTTAGGAGAAGGATCTGGCATCTATGTTTGGGGGAAGAGTGTGGTCTGGGGTCTGTACCCAGCCAAGCTGTCATGAGAGGGCAGCATGTTATATGTGTATGGTGGCTGGGGGGGGGTGAGCTGCAGATGGGGAGCAGAGCTCGGTGACGGTACCTTCAGCTTCCCTGTGGCGGCGGCTCTTTGTACACACTCCTGGCCGATGGCTCGGGGGAGGAGAAGCCCTGTCTTGCTCCAGTGGGCTCAGGCCGCCCCTCTGCTCTATGCAGGGCCGGATTAATGTAGGGGCGGATGGTAAAATAGGCCCAGTGGCCTGCACAGGCGGCCCGCATAGGCCGCCCAGACCGGTGACCCGCCTCCCGTTCTGCCGCCAACACCTAACGCTAACGCCGACACCCCCCCGCTCCCCACTATCTTAAAAAACACCTAATGCCGACACCCCCCCCCCCCCCCCGCTATCCTACAACACCCGGGCCGTCGTCACCTCCGCCAGTCACACGCGCTGCGGCAGCTGTCAGTGAGAGCTGCGGTGACGTCATCCACATCACGGCGGCGCCCGGAAGTCACGTCCCCGCAGCTCCCACTGACACAAGGACTGAGCAGCCGCCGCCGCAGCGTGTCAGTCTGAGTCACCGGGTCCCGGAGAGAAAGGTCACAGCCCTTGAGGCCATTTATAATGTAAGGCACTGTGAGGGACACAATTTAACATGTCAGGAGGGCAGCAATCACATTATAGGTTGCAAGACATGGTTTATTATATATGAGGGGGACATTATATGTGGGGGCACATGACAGAACCCCCCTTTCATGTGCCCAAATAATGCCCCCCTGTCATGTTCCCCTCATATATAATACCCCATGCCCTGTGCCCCTCACATATACTGCCCCCCTGACATGTGCCCCTCACATATAATGCCCCCCTGACATGTGCCCCTCACATATAATGCCCCTGGCTGTCCTGCCCCCTCAGGGACATTATATGTGAGGGGCACATGTCAGGGGGGCATTATATGTGAGGGGCACATGTCAGGGGGGCATTATATATGAGGGGCACAGGACATGGGGTATTATATATGAGGGGCACATGACAGGGGGACGTTGTATGTGGGGGCACATGACAGGACCCCCCCCCTGTCATGTGTCCATATAATGCCCCCCTGTCATGTGCCCCTCTTATATAATACCCCATGTCCTGTGCCCCTCATATATAATACCCCTCATATATAATATCCCATGTCCTGTGCCCCCACATATAATGCCCCCCTGTCATTTGCTCCCCACATATAATGCCCCCTGACATGTGCCCCTCAGATATAATGCCCCATGTCCTGTGCCCCTCATATATAATGCCCCATGTCATGTGCCCCCACATATAATGCCCCCCTGTCATTTGCTCCCCACATATAATGCCCCCTGACATGTGCCCCTCATATATAATGCCCCATGTCCTGTGCCCCTCATATATAATGCCCCTCATATATAATACCCCATGTCCAAGGGGCATTATATATGAAGGGCACATGTCAGGGGGCATTATATGTGGGGGGGCAAATGACAGGGGGGCATTATATGTGGGGGCACATGACAGGGGCCCCCCTGTCATGTGCCAATATAATGCACATGTAATGCCCCCCTGACATTTGCCGCTTACTTATAATGCCCCCTGACATGTGCCCCTCATATATAATGCCCCATGTCCTGTGCCCCTCACATATAATGCCCCCTGAAATGTGCCCCTCATATATAATGCCCCATGTCCTGTGCCCCTCACATATAATGCCCCCTGACATGTGCCCCTTATATATAATGCCCCATGTCCTGTGCCCCTCACATATAATGCCCCCTGTCCTGCCCCCTCAGGGGGCATTATATTTGAGGGGCACAGGACAGGGGGCATTATAAGTCAGGGACATATGTCAGGGGGCATTATATGTGCATTATATGGGCACATGACGGGGGGTGGGGGGGCTGTCCTGTGCCCCCCACATATAATGCCCTATGTCCTGTGCCCCTCACATATAATGCCCCCTGAGGAGGCAGGACAGGGGGCATTATATGTGAGGGGAACATGACAGGGTGCATTATATGCGAGGGGCACAGGACAGAGGGCATTATTATTATGTGGGGGGAACAGGACGGGTTATCATTAATATATGTGGGGGCACAGGATGGGGCATTATTACCATATATGAGGGGCACAGAGTGTTTTGCATTTCAGAGGTATGGGCCGGCATTTATCATTGTAGGTGTATGTGAAGCATTTTTACACCTTTTTTGTGCGCTGTAATGTGTAGGAGCATCAAATTTATTAAAAGGTAGAAGACCATTTGATACATTTTGTGCAGGTCACATTTTCTAAAATTTCACTCTTCACATACACCGAAAAGCTAAGTCTGGGCTGGTGTAATTTTAGAGACTTTTCAGTGGTTTTGCAAATTTTTTGCGCCTTTTCACAAAAAGGTGCAGTTCATAAAACCCTTCCATATTATGTGTATTGCCAAAATCAGTGGATTACAACTCAAGCGCAAAAAAGGCACAAATAAACCCTGCTTGCGCCTTTTTTTGCACAATTTTTAGACACAAAAAAACAGTCTAAAGACAATTATACATGTCGGCCATAGTGTATATTATAAGGAATTTTGGGGTAGTATGGTTTTTATGGGCCACATAATTATGGTATTGTATTCAGAGGGTGCATGGCAAGGTTATATTCAGAGAGCACAGTATGTGGTAGTATTATAATCAGAGGGTACAGTGTGTTGTAGTAATATATTCAGAGGTTACGGTGTGTGGCGGTCTTATATTCAGAGGATACAGTGTGTAGTAGTATCATATTCAGAGGGTACAGTGTGTGCCAGTATTATATTCAAAGGATATGGTGTTTAGCAGTATTATAATAATTATTGTTTTCATATAGAGGATCAGAATCCGCTGACATAGTGAGGAGCCGTCTGGGTATCAAGTTCTGCTGAGTGAACATTTAGCTTAAACAAGTCCTGGTGGTATGTACCATCTGAATGGGATAAGAAAAGACTATAGAGAAGACGTCACCTGTAGTAACAGATTTTATTGTGTATTCTCTTCACTATAGAGAAGACGTCACCTGTATTCACTTATTTCATTGTGTATTCTCCTCACTATAGAGAAGACGCCACCTGTAGTCACTTATTTCATTGTGTATTCTCCTCACTATAGAGAAGATGTCACCTGCAGTCACTGATATCATTGTGTATTCTCTTCACTATAGAGAAGACGTCACCTGTAATCACTGATATCATTGTGTATTCTCCTCACTATAGAGAAGACGTCACCTGTAATCACTGATATCATTGTGTATTCTCCTTACTATAGAGAAGACGTCACCTGTAGTCACTGATATCATTGTGTATTCTCCTCACTATAGAGAAGATGTCACCTGTAGTCACTGATATCATTGTGTATTCTCCTCACTATAGAGAAGACGTCACCTGTAGTCACTGATATCATTGTGTATTCTCCTCACTATAGAGAAGACGTCACCTGTAGTCACTGATATCATTGTGTATTCTCCTCACTATAGAGAAGACGTCACCTGTAGTCACTGATATCATTGTGTATTCTCCTCACTATAGAGAAGACGTCACCTGTAGTTACTGATATAATTGTGTATTCTCCTCACTATAGAGAAGACGTCACCTGTAGTCACTGACATCATTGTGTATTCTCCTCACTATAGAGCAGACGTCACCTGTAGTCACTGATATCATTGTGTATTCTCCTCACTATAGAGAAGACGTCACCTGTAGTCACTGATATCACTGTGTATTCTCCTCACTATAGAGAAGACGTCACCTGTAGTCACTGATATCATTGTCTATTCTCCTCATTATAGAGAAGACGTCACCTGTAGTCACTTATTTCATTGTGTATTCTCCTCACTATGTCCTATCAGAATTGGAGTCATTTGTAAGTTCTGCAGTAATGAGGGGTGAAACAACAACTCCCAGCATAGCCTTACCCCATACTTAAGGTCATACTGGGAGCTGTAGTTTTAAATGGTAAAAACTATTTTAGCACTTTCCCATTCTGTGGCAATTGGTATATTTGATTATTATACTGGAAATAATTTTCTGCAACATGCTACAGCGCGGGCATCACAACATGCTACAGGGCGGGCATCACAACATGCTGAAAAAAATCAGGGCCTATATCCCTTAATGTTATGCTTTTGCAAATATTCATCCAGTTGCTTTTTAAGCGTCTTTACAGACTCTAATAAGATCATATCTGCAGGCAGAGGATTCCACATCCTTATTGTTCTTAGTGTAAAAAACCCTTTCCTTTGCCTTAGACAAAATCTCCTTTCTTCCAGTATAAAAGTTGCTGAGTTGCCCATAGCAACCAATCAGATCACTTCTTTCATTTTTGAAAAGGCCTCTGGAAAATGAAAGAAGCGATCTGATTGGTTGCTATGGTTAACTCAGCAATTTTTCCTCTGGACACTAACATTTATTCAGCTATCCTGGTAATTTAATGTGCATAAAACATGTGACAGATGTGCTTTATTTGTGTTAAGAAAAATTACTTTGTGTTGCATTTTCATTTTAAATATTCCGATAAAAAGGCCCATCAAAATCTTCAGCACCAGGCCCATGATGCTCTTAATCCGGCCCTGGCTCTATGGGAATGCAGAGGCCAGCCTGACTGCTTGTTATTCGGCTGCTGTGCCTGATTAACAAGTGTCCTGACCTGCTGTGCGGGACCATAGCGCTTAGCGACACCCTCTGTATATTCCTGCCAATGCCCAGGGCCGGACTGGGTGTGAAAACCAGCCCTGGAAAAAATTACATACCAGCCCCATAGTGTTGCGTCATTATACCAGCACTTCGTCATTTTCTTCTTCATTAAAGGTAAACCAGGGGTAGACATCCTGCTGCCACTCCGGATGTTGTGGACTACACCTCCCATGATGCTTTGCAAGCCTTATTGGAGATGTAGTCCAAAACATCTGGAGAGTCGAAGGTTACCTACCCCTGGTCTAAACCAAAAATATATCATATTGCAATATATAATACCATCACCCTAGTCTTTCTCCCTCAACCTATTTACATTTCCTTCCCCACAAATATAGAATATTAAAATATATAATCACCACAGCCCAAGTTGCCTAAATTTAGACCCCTACATAATATAATCTAAAAATGCCTCATCTCAAATTCCCAAGTCAGATCTTACCCGTCCTCCACTGTTTCCTGAGCTCTAATACAATGCTGACTCCCCTCCTGAGCTCTAATACAATGCTGACTCCCCTCCTGAGCTCTAATACAATGCTGACTCCCCTCCTGAGCTGTAATACAATGCTGACTCCCCTCCTGAGCTCTAATACAATGCTGACTCCCCTCCTGAGCTGTAATACAATGCTGACTCCCCTCCTGAGCTCTAATACAATGCTGACTCCCCTCCTGAGCTCTAATACAATGCTGACTCCCCTCCTGAGCTCTAATACAATGCTGACTCCCCTCCTGAGCTCTAATACAATGCTGACTCCCCTCCTGAGCTCTAATACAATGCTGACTCCCCTCCTGAGCTCTAATACAATGCTGACTCCCCTCCTGAGCTCTAATACAATGCTGACTCCCCTCCTGAGCTCTAATACAATGCTGACTCCCCTCCTGAGCTCTAATACAATGCTGACTCCCCTCCTGAGCTCTAATACAATGCTGACTCCCCTCCTGAGCTCTAATACAATGCTGACTCCCCTCCTGAGCTCTAATACAATGCTGACTCCCCTCCTGAGCTCTAATACAATGCTGACTCCCCCTCCTGAGGTCTAATACAATGCTGACTCCCCTCCTGAGCTTTAATACAATGCTGACTCCCCTCCTGAGCTCTAATACAATGCTGACTCCCCTCCTGAGGTCTAATGCAATGCTGACTCCCCTCCTGAGCTCTAATACAATGCTGACTCCCCTCCTGAACTCTAATACAATGCTGACTCCCCTCCTGAGCTCTAATACAATGCTGACTCCCCTCCTGAGCTCTAATACAATTCTGACTCCCCTCCTGAGCTCTAATACAATGCTGACTTCCTAATCTAATACACTGCAGATCCCCCTCCCCCTAATATACTGCTGATCCCCTCCCCCTAATACACTGCTGATCCCCCTCCCATCACCCTTAATACACTGCGGATCCCCCCCATCCCCCAATACACTGCTGATACCCCTAATATACTGATTATCCCCTCCCGTAATACACTGCTGTCCCCCCCCAATGCTGACCCCCCTCCTCTCCCATCCCCCTAATACACTGCTGATCCTCCTCCCATCCCCCTTAATACAATGCTGATACCATCTCACCTAATACAATGCTGATCCACCCTCCCCCTAATACCATGCTGATCGCCCCTCCCCCTAATACAATGCAGATTCCCCCTCCCCCTACAATGCTGATTTCCCCCATCCCCCTTATACAATTGTGGTGTCCCAGTACTGTATTTCACACTGTACCTTGGTTAGGGGTCCCCAAAGTCAGAGTTCCTAGGAACTGTGGGGGTCCGCTTCTCTAGTCATCTCCTAGTCACCCCTCATATAGTTAATATTCTGCTAAATTATATGTAAATGCTGTATATAATATGTATGCTTACCTGCATAGCGTCGCAGGACCCTAGTTCATGTGACTCGGGTTAGAACTCTATGGTAGTTAAAAGGACCTTTGGAGGTTCATGGGTCATGTGATTACCCATAATGCTTTGTAAAACTGATTGACAGATGGTCTGGACCAATCCTAAAATGGCCAGCCCCTGCCCATATAAGGGAGCTTCAGCCAATAGACGCTCTCTTGGGTTGCTGACGCTTCATGAGGACAGACCTCCGCAACTTACAATGACTGCTACTAGGCCACAGCCTGCCGGCCTCGGCCTGAAACGAAACAGTGAGTTCTTACAACTTCCCCGCTTATGCTAGCGAGACCTCTGGACCTAAACATACCCCTAAATCCAGCGGATCTATGCTTACAAAATCCTACAAATCAAAAGAACTTACAAAAGTCCCAACCATACGTCAATCTCAGCTGCGCTGTACATAGACTTTGTTATAAAGACTGTTCCTGTTATCCCATGTTACAGAAAATCTTCAGTAAAATTTCAGAAAGTTTTCAGCAAAGCTCTGGTTGTGGACATTGCATTTATTCTACATCTCCCTATCGCTTTTGGGAAGGGTGGCTATAGGCCAAGCATCACAGTATTAACCCTCACCCTGGTGTCACGACTGACAAGAGTTAATTATACCTGTGATATACCTTACAGCAACACCCCAACTGCCATACACTCCCCCTCAAGGCACCACACAATACTGATCACCCCCTCCCCCATATACAATGCTGACCCCACTCCCCTTCCATCCCCCCCAAAACACTGCTGCCACCCCCCCCCCCTAATACACTGCTGACCCCCCCCCCCCCTCCCATCCCCCGGGCCAGATTAAGGCTGCCTGGAAGAAGGAGCACTTCATTATGATGGCCCGCCCCCCCCACCCAACAGTTCCCCCACATTAGGTGCAGTATAGTTCCCCCACATTAGGTTGCAGTTCCCCCAGATTAGGTGCAGTATAAGTCCCCGCACATTAGGTTGGCAGCACAAGTCCCCGCACATTAGGTTGGCAGTACAAGTCCCCGCATATTAGGTTGGCAGTACAAGTCCCCGCACATTAGGTTGGCAGTACATTTCCCCCACATTAGGTGTGCAGTATAGTTCCCCCACATTAGGTGTGCAGTACAGTTCCCCCAAATGAGGTGCAGTACAGTTCCCCCACATGAGGTGCAGTATAGTCCCCCACATTAGACTGGCAGTATAGTTCCCCACATTAGGTTGGAAGTTTAGTTCCCCACATTTGGTCTGCAGTATAGTCCCCCACATTAGGTGTGCAGTATAGTTCCCCACTTTAGGTGCAGTATAGCTCCCCCACATTAGGTGCAGTATAGTCCCCCACATTAGGCTGGCAGTATAGTTCCCCACATTAGGTTGGCAGTAAAGTCCCCCACATAAGGTTGGCAGTATAGTCACCCACATTAGGTTGGCAGTATAGTCCCCCACATTACGTACAGTATAGTTCTCCCCATTAGGTGCAGTATAGTCCCCCACATTAGGTGCAGTATAGTTCCCCCACATTAGGTGCAGGATAGCTCCCCCACATTAGGTGCAGTATAGTTCCTCACATTAGGTGCAGTATAGCTCCCCCACATTAGGTGCAGGATAGTTCCCCCACATTAGGTGCAGTATAGTTCCCTCACATTAGGTGCAGTATAGTCCCCCCACGTTTGGTGCAGTATGGTTCCCCCACATTAAGTGCAGTATAGTTACCCACATTAGGTTGGCAGTATAGTCCCCCACATTAGGTGCAGTATAGTTCCCCCACATTTGGTGCATTATAGTTCCCCAACATTAGGTGCAGTATAGTTACCCACAGTAGGTTGGCAGTGTAGTCCCCAAAATTAGGTGCAGTGTAGTTCCCCACATTAGGTGCAGTATAGTCCCCCACATTAGGTGCAGTATAGTCCCCCACATTAGGTGAGGTATAGTTCCCCCTCATTAGGTGCAGTATAGTTCCCCCACATTAGGTGCTGTATAGTTCTCCCACATTAGGTGCAGTATAGTCCCCCATTTTAGGTGCAGTATAGTCCCCCATTTTAGGTGCAGTATAGTTCCCACATTAGGTGCAGTACAGTACCCCCACATTAGGTGAAGTATAGTTCCCCCACATTAGGTGCAGTACATTTCCCCCACAGACATACAGCTTTCAGCCATATACATTGAATGGCTGGAGGCTGTATGCCTGTTAACTGCCCCACTTCAGTATTACGACCACCGCTCCGGGGTCACGATCTACTGCTATGGCCTATGGGCCATAGCAGTAGGTCCCAGGACGGAGGCGGGGTGGTCGGAACACTGAAGATGACATGCCGCTGGTCACTTACCATGCGCGTGGGTCCTCCTCACTGCTCCGCTCTGCTTTGTTACTATGGGCGCATGCACAGGACGTCAGTGACGTCCTTGCGTGCGCTACCTCCCGACGGCCCCTTCATTTTTAAAGTTGAGGCGAGGCCAAAGAGAGGTAACCGGGGCATCCTTGTGTCCCAAAAAGATTTTTCAGGACACAGGGATGTCCCTAATGTGACAGGGGGCCCCCTGCGGGTAAGGGGCCCGGAGCAGGCGCTCCATGAACGCCAATGATGATCCAGCCCTGGCAGCCGCTGGAGGGGAAAAAAATGCATCCACATCTCAAAGCGGCCCCAGGGCCGGCAGCCCACCGGGAAATTTCCTGGTATCCCGGTAGGTCAGCCTGGCCCTGCCAAAGCCTAGTCATTTTTCTGAATACAGTCTCTATAGTATGGTCCCTATCTGGCGGTGACTTATGGCAAAAGGAGGGGGGTGGGGGCCGACTTTTCACAAAAAAGTAGCAGCGATAAATTCCTGACCACTGCTACGCATAAACCAATTTGACTGTGTTCAGTGATTTATGCAAATCGGCTGCGGCAAAAAGTCATTTTTACTGAAAAGTGCACTGTGTAGAAACATTGGGGAATGATTCTTATAAGACCAATATATGGAGGGTTAATCCAGATAATTCACCACAAGATCACAGCAGTGATCCACTAATTCCCTATTTTCCCATATATTAAAAACATATAACTTTATTGATTTATAATAATCCACACCAAATGAAAGATTAAAAATTCAGAGTGTCTCTCTTCCCATGTGTATCAATATTCAATGAGTACCGCTGTACTGCAATCAATTATAATTCTGTATGCACCTGCAGTGTGACATACAGATGGGGAAGGACACCACAAGAATTAAAATCAGTTTACAGCCCCCCTCGACATGTTTCGCCGTTGAACACGGCTTTGTCAAGAGGTTGTAGGGCTATGAACAAAAAACGCCACTACAGGGGTTTTTATAACCTCCTATCATGACCTCATCATAGAGGAAGTGCCTAATACTGATTGGTGGAAAGTCCGTTCCACCAATCATCTGAAGTTCCCATTGATTGATGGCTGTGCCGTCCTATTCTAGTATCAATATTTCCACCAATTACCTTTATTGTGTACCTATCGTCATGACAACCAAGTCACCTGATATGTGACGTACCTGCGCCGCCATGACATCCAAATCACATGATATAATGACGTGCCTGCGCCATAACCTCTGCGCCGGCACTTAGCTGCTCACATCCACTGTCTGCGCGGTGACCCCTGTGCTGTTACTTAGACCAAGATGCTGTCTTCATTCATGGTACGGCGCATGCGTAGATGCTTCTGTCGCG